>NW_020222623.1:0-14119 GCF_003070985.1 Temnothorax curvispinosus
TATTTGTAATCACGATAGACGATTAGTCTCGTTGCGAGACGATCATACTTAATTCGCTTCTAAACCGCGATACAACATCCCCAGATTAGATAGAGACCAAGGAAACTTAGATGGGAAACTTATACTGGGCGAGATATCAGCGATGTTCTGGCCGGTTGCCCAGTACCTCCGAGTCGTTTTCACTTCGTGATTCCGTTCCAGCTTGTATTGACATCGGCTCGCCCAAAGCCCGGACGGTTAATACGCTCTCGATACTCTCTCGCTTCCGGATTCCTACATGGAGTTTTACCTCGCCGGAAAAAGCTTTCTGAATAGAGAGATTTTACAGAATGAACGACTTAGCCGGCCGCGAAAAATATCCGATAAAAAACGTGCTCGCCGAATAAACGTAGGATTTTTCGAGAATGCTGATAAAATATCTTTTCATCCTTCTCTTAGCGCGCCACTAGGATTTACAATGTAAATATTTATCAGATTCGGGAACGAAGCTTCCTGCGAAAAAACTTTCGTTTCTACGCTTTCGATTTATTTCCTCGCTAGAAATCCATCTTTTTCATTGCACCGTTAGCTCAAAGAAATTCTGTACATATTAATTCTCATTACTAATTTATGCCTGATAATGCGGCCAATGCTTCTTCGTCTTCGTCAGTGATAATCGATCTCAATAAATTATTCGTGCTCGAGTGGGCCATTATATTTCATACGTTTTCGACTCTCTCAGAATTCAGATGTCAATTTTCGTGGGACAATTCTGAAACGACAAATTTGCGTGGAATTTCCATCGGTCTACGTGGCGTGACCGTAAATTGCGTATCTGGCAGGGAATCAAGGGTGAGTCTTCTAGTCACGCCACATTATTTTCTAGGTTTGACGGGGTATAGCGAGGTGTAACGACGAGCACTAGAAAAGTTTTCCTGGCAGCGCGGCGGTGCGGCGCGACCGACCGTCACTTTGCTCTCCGGGCACAGAGACTCTTAATATTGCCGTAATTCTGTTTACCGCGAGAGATGCGGCACCACGAGAGTTGCAGTCAATTTTTATCGAACGGTGACAAGCGACAAGAAATACACGCGATCGAAAGTGCATCAGGCGGGAATTCGATCGTTAGCGTGGACAGTATTTTTTATATAATTTTTTAAGCTATCCTCTGCGCAATGTAGCAATAGGAAGTATAAGAAAAATACAACTAAAGAATCGATTTTCCAATTGTTAATTGTTAATTGTATAACTACAACTAATTGTGTGTGAAACATATCTGTTTAATTAATAAGTTTGATAAATACATTTAATACGCCTGGCTTACATCTGTTTATAGTAGAAACCATAAATCTAGGCAATAAAATATGTCATATCTGACTCAGCACATTCTTGCTTAAATAATTAATAATGTCAAATAATTTATTAATCCGAATCTTGACCAATTTGACATAAACATTGTGACAACACTCATTGGAAATATTGTGTTATACAAAGTATTTTTTGTTATATGTATGTTTATAAAGTAAGTACTGCAGCTTCTCCAATATTAATTAAAAATATCCTATATAACACATTCCACTTTATAAGAAATATCGCGAAATTATTATAGTAACTTTATAGCAACGGAGCATATTTAAAAGTACAAATTAAAATAAAAAATTCTCTATCGTGCTACGTGATTCAGTCAAAGTTGGCTCAGTAAAACGTAATGTCGCTACGCGAGAATGAATAATATGAAAGAGGCTTTACGGTCGTAATACCGTAATGAATCTCTACTTTTTTCCAAAATATATCGCCGGCAGAGTTTTGTGCCGCACGTAGCCAGATTGCTGCACCATGAAAAATACCTCCATGCGAAATGCACCGGCAAGACAATTTTGTCTCGAAAAGGGAAACGTTTACCTCTCTGAAATGGCGAATTTTACTGCTCGGATTTATTCGATAAATTTTATTAAATCAACGCTACCTTTATCGTGACTGGATATAGTAACAAACTCTTTTTCGACTATACTGCCATTCATCAAATTTTGCGAAGCCACGCATCGCGATGCGTTTGGTAATTTATTTACTTCATGGAATAACAAATAAAAATGGTATGCTTTGAACACGTCACCGTAGAGACAAAAAGATGAAAAAAATATTGCATGTGCAAAGCAAGGAAATTTTTACTTTTTTTCAAATAATTCTAGTTCAATTCGCCAATTCTGATATTTTCTGCCATATTAATTTAGAAATTTGCATTTAAATGATAAAATGTAATAGAATCCCTTTATTTAATAGGCGTGTGATAGGCTGTTGATACTTCAAATATATAAAAGAAAGAATATTATATAAAATAGTTTTGCATCTAAATTTAAATAAAAATTCGATTATATATCTTTATTTAATCTTTAATTATCATAATTCTAATCATAATAATAGTAATCTTGTTTAAGTAGCTATCTTTGTGTATAAAATTCGTAATACATATTTTTTGCTAGAAAATTGTATATCTTTCTACGCACACGCAGATATTCACGTAATATATTGTTAAAATCTTATTGAACAGATTATAACAACATGTTACGAAACACATAGATAATAACATTAAATCGAATGACTGCCAAAAGTTTGTTACGAAATTTACAGAACGTTGGTTATTGGTGATCATAAATACAACAGCTTGCATAAGTGCCCCTCTACTGTACGTCTATTGTAATGTATTGCACACTTTGAAGACGTACATATATTATGAACGTACATATATATTTTCCAAATAATATCTATCTTCTGTTTTTATTATTTTATTTTAATATCTCTTTTTTTGCAAACTGCTACAATTCGCCTACTTGTTTTTCATACGGCAGTCTAACACTATATTTTGAGCCATACGATGTCCATTCGGACGTAACGTTAGGTACGGACATATAATGGGAACGATACGTTATCCGCGACACGTAACACGAGAGCCCGGCTCCGTTACATTATTTATCACTTCGCAGTCATTTGTACGGCTCCAAATATTTTCTGCCGAGCGAATGTTGGCTCCTCCGCGCGCGCTGCTTTGTCGGGCTGATTTAAACTTCGTCAGACGTGTCGCAAAGTAAAAGTGAATAAACGTCGAGTTTTCCGCGCATGCTTGATGCCCGATTATAGTAAACGCTACCCGACTACTTCCAACAGTCATCGTACGACGATATAGATCTTCCCGACCGCTTCGCGGTCAATAGTAATAACGATTGATAACCGCCACTAAGATTTATTGATGAAAAAACCTATGACTCATCAAGAGATTTGGAAGATAAAGACACCTGAGACGTTTTATATCCGCGAAAAATGTAAAAGAGTGGCTATATGGAAGTCATAATCATGTCGATTACGTGGTTATTTCTTATATGTAATACTTTCTTCTATATTGCTAGCTTCGTATCTTGTATATAAGTGGACACCAAGAAAGAGAAAGACAAATAGACACATGATACTTTGACTGTTTTGCGCAAGCGCAGTGGCGGGCCACAAACCTCATTTGTGAAATCGAGAAAACTGGAGCTATATCGTCTACACCGTAATATTTTCGCCAAGTTTCGATCGAAACTAGCAATATAGGAGTATTACACATATAAGTTACTTGATCTGATTAAAAATCAATAACAGACAAATAATAGTTCTTGCAGTATTTCACATCTATATATATTTCTAATAAAAGTGTTTAATATATCTTTTCTTAATAAAAATAATATCTAATAATAACGACATTAACCCTTAAGTGTGCAGCTTTGCACATATGCAACGCGACTTTCCGATGCTTTGCGTATTCTCCCTTGTGAAATTCGAACTGAAAACGCGCGGCTTTGCATCTATAAAGGGCTTTCTCTAAATTTTTATTTATTTATTAAAGTTTTCCAAATTTTATCGTACAATATGAGCAAATGATTAAATTATATAATGCATGTTTTATTTAAATATATTACTCATCCAGTGAACTTATATTGAGATCTCGCAATAAGAATTCCCGGTTATTACCTTTCCGTATTGCGGCACGCTTTTCTGTAAATCCATGGCCAGGCCATCTCTCCCCATTACTCGTTCTCGCCGCCCGTCCACCATTTGGTTCCTTTTAGCCCTTCGGTCACCCGTCTCGAGTCCTTATCGATTTCAGCCGGTATACAAATCCACCTTCAGGTAACATTAGTCACTCCGCGCTTCCACTGACACACAGTGGTGTTCCGGCCGGCGGATCCCGCCTTGCTATATAGCGAACTTCGAGAGACGCGTCGCTATAGAATCAACCTTTCTCGCACTGGTATGCATCCACACTCACACCGGCTTTCGGCACCAACTATCCTTCTCGCTCCCGCGAAGGTAGTACCACGCACATTGCTTTCCCTCTTACTCTCCTCCCCCTCTCTCTTTCCGTCTGAGCTTGGTGGCTATACATATGTGTTGCTGTGTGCGTGTGTGTGTCACGTACTTACGTAGCTGCCGCCTATCTCTCTCTTCCACCCCGGTGACAGTTACAAACGACGCGTTATCTATAAGGATTGTACGCCGAGAGGGCGAAAATGGGGAGCACCTGCTCGCTCCATATCCATCCTGGCACCGACCCTACGAACTCCTTCGTTTCCTACGTCATCCCCTTCGACGTCATCCCCGTGCCTCTCCCTTCACGATGCGTCTCTCGCTACTCTATAAACTTGTGTCAATGGGAACGCAATCACCTCCAACTCTTTTTCAAGATGCCATACTCTAAGTGCACGGAGGTAAAGAACGATCGATAAGGAAAGCTAAGCTAGAAGTTGATTTGGCTGAGGACGGAGAATGAGAAACGACTCCTGTATACAAATGGAGGAAGCTGCCCTGGGTAAAGATTAAATCCACCAGGTCAGATTGCACAAAAATCTCTTGAGATATACAAAAGTCTTTCGTCTACCTTAATATTTTCGTTTCTATAGAAGTAATCTGTTCCCGAAAGTACTTTATTGATCATTATTGAGTTTTTGCTGCAACTCACTATAATATTGTCTTTTTATATAATTATTTTATTAGTTGCAAGTGAATGCACTGTTCTCGTATGTAGCTAATTGTGCATATAGATCCAATACATGTATCGTGCATACAAAAAGTTCGCTTCTATAAATTGTAATTAAAAATATGACAAAAGAAAAAACAATTTTTCAAAAAATTTAATTTAAATACTACAGAATAATTCTAAGTCACTCTGAAAATTAGAAGAAAACTACAAGAAGAAAACATTTTGCTGGTGATTGTGTATTATAATACATAACAGTACGAAAGAAACAGATATCTGAGAATTTTTGCGATACTACTCATCTAGCTTATCGTGAGTCTTACTCCAGCATTAGTCAATCTTATAAATAAATCAATCAACCTTCACATTTCATTTTTATTATGTCGTTTATTTTACGACCCTGAAAATGGCAATTGTTTATCAGACAACTTGAAACATAAAATTCGAAATTCCGGTCACTTTATGTAGAAACTCAGCTCCGTGCGACGCTCCGTAAACTTCGCGAGAGCACGAATTCCCCGGGTACTCCGGTGCATCTATAACCCGGGTAAATATAAGTATGACGCGAATCTTGGCAGCGGCCACGCGCGACGCCGTTTTCTCTCCACCCGCACTCCATCCATTACACGGGCCGAACAGGTGTGTGCGTATTATTGGCGCGAGCCGTAGCAGTCATCCTTCTCGTTCTTCCCTGGCGTATCGCATGCCTCTTTGCGCAGCCCCGTTACACTGTACGTCCCGCATGCTTTTTCGTCGTCGTCTTCGGAGCCACTTTAATTTACCACGCGCCAAGAGAGTACGTCGACACCGGAAAATATTCGTCCGCGGCGAGGAGTGGCGTGGTCGGATGACGAATGCGGAATCGTCGTGGAAGGGCTCGTCAAAAGGGGACCGCGACGTGAGGGTCCATCGGGAAATCGGTCGAAGCTGATGAGACCGCGCTTTTTTTCCACTATTTCGTCCATTCCCTTTTGCGACATGCACAGGTTTCTTTTTCCTGTATACATTCAATCTTGCCTTTGGTTAAAAATATATTCTGGTGAACCGTGTACTCCGCATACGCGGATAAAGTGTCACGATATTTGACGGAGTAGGTATCCTCGAATAAGGAAGAAATATGAGAGCGGCATTACCTGCGAAAATAAACATGACGAGAAATTTGAAGAATACTATGTGAAAGAAACTACATTCCAATCTCGATAACTTCAAACTAAATTTTGAAACTTCTCTGGTAACAACCGTCATTTTGTCGTGGATGCCAAATTATTAACTAATTAATACTATGAGCCAAGCCTTTACATAATACAAATTAAGTCTTTTATTATTACTGTTATAATTTATTTATATGACATTTTAAATACTAACTATTTTTTAAATACTAACACTGATATTTTTTTTCTTGTTTTTACATAACATACATTTAAACGATTCTTCTGCGAATTGTGTAGGTGTTTGAGACTCGTGGTTTTCTCTTCAGTTGTAGCTGAATTTATTTTTCGACAAATTATATCAGTGCGAAAAATATGTGAGAACAAACATTTTATTGAATATAAGCACATGGCTGTGCGCAAATAGTGATAACGGAATAAATGCTCTTCGCCAATTACGATTTCACCAGATAACACTGACAAGTGACACACATATAGTGCGTGATAAGTGCGGGAAACGAGAGTTCGTATTTACACGTGGAAGTCAACCGTCAAATTGAATAGTGTAACGTAATATGCGGTTTGCAGTCAGGAACGGGCTTTCGAGCTTGCTTGCACTTTTAACAGTTGACTCAATTACAGCGCGCAGTGGTGTCGTTGATTGCCGGTGTACGGCGCGGTGCGAATTTAATTACATAACCGTGGTTTACGCACCCATGCTCCATTATCTTAAATTGAAATAATAATCGCAATATTTATTTATAAATAGAAATAATTGCTGTGATATTAAAAAAAAAAAAAACAAAAGAAAAAATATACAAATGTCGAGAAATTGTTTTATCACGCACCGATTATAATATATAATCAACTTATTTTACGTTATTATATAATGTGTAAAATATCTCACAAACTTCCCGATTCATAATTTTAATAATAAATAAATAATAAATAATAAAATATAATACAAGTATATATACAGATTCAAATTATTTTCTTAGCGTACAAGACATTCGCTTCTTACGTGAAAACCTACAGCCCTAGTTGGTAATCAACGTAAAAGTGAAAAAAAAAAAGAACTTTCGCAATTAGTCTAATGTGAATCTGGCTGAACGACTCGAACGAAGTTTCAACCCGACAGAAACAGAAACTCGATTCGGGAATAACAGTCGTCTTTCATTTAGAAGATCATTTCTTTCGGTAGATATCCGTGAGTGGAGCACGCCGGTTTCTCCCCCTCCTCCCTCTCACTCTCTGTCTATACAGTTATAATACCCCAGTTGCGGTGCTTCCAAAGTCCACGGAAAAGATAGTTTCCTTGCGCGGTAGCGTTTGAAACTTTCACTATTAAATACTAATTCTGCCGAGGATCTCCCGAGTATTGCGCCCGTTTCCCCATCCCGAAACGGAGCCGGGTAAACACGAATGCACCTCTGTCATGTACGTATGACATACACGGCGCACATATCTAGGATCCCATTGATCTCGAATACATATACGGACGTCAGTAATTAGTCTCGTATTGTTACTAATTTGCTAATAGATCGATATATAGGCACGATTATGTGCCTCTTCTCTCGAGAACGCGATTGTTTCACATTCACATCGCATTTCAAGATGAAATGCTACGAACCCGATATTGATAGCATATTACGATCTGCTTACGGTAACTTGTGATACGGTTATTGTGTTCACTAATGGCTAGTCCACATTATGTGTTTGGTTTAGACCGACTACATCAATTTTACTCGTAGAGTTTAGAATTGCTTCTTAATCTCTTTTCTTGAAACATACTGTTGAAGCGTTTAATTATTTTTTATTTATAAACGGCTGTAAAAGTAAAGAAATAAATTTATGAGATATAATTTGATAACAAAACTTTGTGGTATACTTTGAATAATTTTTTTTTATTTTAGTTGATATAAAATAAGTAGAACAATAAAGAGAAAAACCGATGATATATCGACATCTCTTATCATTATCTACACTTTTGCAATATCCAAATTTTATCAAATACAATTCATCAAATGTGTGTTATTTTATTCATGTTTATATAACATTCCGCAACTCTCTAAGTATAATTATTCTATCTTAGTTATAACCAAAATGGAATAATCTTAGTTTAGCCATTTAATTAATTCGTCCTAGTACATAAAACAAGAACCAGAAAGATTCAATATTATTTAAATGAAACTTTGTCAATTCTTAAAATCATTAACGATAGAATTTACATCATCAATAACTTGCAGGATAAAAACTCAAGATATTTATGAATTATCTGTGTGACAAAATATCCTTTATTCAGAATGAGTCTGAACGCAGGAGTTGAGTCGAAAATCCTTTGAAATCGTAGAGCAACGAACTGATTAAAAACGGGATAGCTACATGGGGCCGCGGTGAAAGGATTTCCGTGTAAACATGCATAGGGGTTCGTTCGTGAAATAATATCGCTGTGATTACGAAAGACGAGAACGAGCGGTATATGATGCCGTTCCATCAAAGCGATTCGTCGCACACACAACTGTCGCGAATTAGGGTCACCCGATGTCGCCATGAGACCTACGTAGGTCCGCCGCGTCGATAAATATCGACGCCGCGTTGTCCCGCACTGTACACATAGAATGTAGACAGGAGAATAGGGTTGGACGAGGGGAAAGGTGTTTGGGTTTGGGGAAATACGAGCCGCGTACTGTGTAACCCTTCTACTATCGGTATACGGTACCTCGATGGAGATTGGTCACGGTATATGTGGATCAATATCTTTATTACGATGTCCCGTGTGTCGCCCCAGGTCGAAATAATGCGATAGTTATAGGGATAGACGTGTACAAAGCGCCGATATACTTGATGACGCGCATTAACGATGTTCCTCATTAATATTTTAGTTACCTTCGTTTTTCACCGTCTAACGTTTCGTAGCGGAAGTTTTATTGAGATATATATATATTTTATTTCTGTCTCATAATACGGAAAGTGTGATTATTGATATTCAATACCGTACGGTGCCACAATTTACATTAAATTTTACATAGATAGTAAAATTCCATTGAAATGAAACAAGCAAGTCACTAGTTGTAACACTGTTCTATGAGAAACTTACTCTTAAGATTGGTCGAAACATCTGAATCATTGAGTCTTAATTACTGAACGATTTTATGAATATTATGTTATTTTTGCGAAAGTGATGAAATTTGACTTACGCACGGTACAATTTCTCAAAAGTTTCGATGAAGAAACTGAGAAATTCCGATTGCGCGACAAAGATCTGCCAACAAAATCAGGAGCGATTTGATATGTCAGAGTCAGTCAGACAAGCGCGCGCGATCTCCAGTATACGGGGGATTCAGCAGAAAGATCCGTGGAAGGACGAACGGTGAACGCGCGGAATAGCATATCCGCGAACAAATATTATTTTCCATACTGAATGCACGCGCTCGAATGCGTCGGGAGCGGCTTAAGCGAGTGCGTCTTCGTTGGGCGATGCGATCCGCCACGGTTCACTTAATTTCTCATCTCTCTCCTTATAGCGCCACGCCGACGGCGCGGGCGCAGCATTATTCTCCGTCGACATGCAGTCGAGATGTAAAACCGATTTACCTTTCTTCCTGACTCCCCCGCGTGTATGTATACGGTCGGAAAAACGCGGTTGGCGCGACTCTCGTGTGGGAATCCCACTGCGCGCAAGATCTTCCTTGTCGTGAGATCGGATTATTCCGCTTCGTGATAATCCAACATTGTTCCGACGGTGTGCGCGTCGTCCGTTGGAAATACGTTTTCGTAATCTTCATTGCATGAAGAGTCGTATCGCGTTGTCGTAAGTAACCGCGTAAAACGTAACAAATTCCAAACTTCAGTTACAGTAATTTTAACAGAATTTACCTTTACTTTTTAATACATTTTCCTGAAAAGAAAGAAAAAAGATTTTAATTAAAAAAAAAAAACGAATTTTAACAGGTAATATAAAAATATTTTTATATAATAAGATATATGATTTGGAAAAAGCAGCGTAGGACAATAAGACACAAAGATGTTGACTTTCTAGAAGATACAGAAACCGGAAATATTTCGAAAGATTGGTAAATGTGATCTATTATACTTTAAACAACTATATGATATTCGGGCGCATAAGGCATCTTTTTCAAGATACATTATATCTCGTAATAGAACTCTTTCCTATAACAGCAATTCAAAGTAACAGGTTATTAATTATTAATTATCTCAATACGGTTACTTTCATGAAAATTGCAACAATCATGTCGAGAAAAATCGGAAGAACAAACGGCATACATGGATCCATATAAAAGAATTGACAAATCGTTTGAAATATTCATGACAACGTTGACTCGAAAATGTCACAGAGACGTCACGCGAGGTGCGTCTCTTTATGGTTTTGGGGCAGAAGAAGATCAAAAAAGACACGCGAGGGACGAAAATAGAACGAGAAAGATCGCCTTCACATATTTCAGCACATTATGATCTTTTCTCGGCGAGCGAATATTGCGTTGCGAAAACAACCGGAAGCGCGCGGGCATTTTTGATTCATCTCGCGACGCAACTTTGGACAAGTTGGATGCACCGTGGCCGACTTTTGCAAGAAGTAGATGCGCTGGAGAAAGGGTTAGTGATGTTCGGGCACAGTCGGGAGAGGTCAGAGGCGGATGAACGGAATATTTCATCGTGGAAAAACGCGAAGCGAAGAGAAAAGGCCGGCGCTTCGCTTCGTCGCGACGCTTTTGAGGCGTCGGGGTCGAGCGCCCCGTAAAAAATGTTATTAAAATGTGTTTGGAGTTGCCAAGGGGAAAAGACGTTATGAATATTAAGCGGGCTCTAGAAGCGCCTGACGCCGCTATCTATATATCGATATATGCGCAGGGTTCGCAAGCAACCGCGTACATGCTGCCGCGCGAGATTGATTCTCCGCAGAAACAAGCGGATTCATTCAAGCGCGTTGAACGATTCTACTCACGATGATAGCCCCTACCTCCCTCCTCCCCCCGTTAAAGCTTTTTAAATCTCTCTGATAATAATTATGGTCCTCATATTTGTCAAGTTCTCAACGATACTGATAAATTGCTGGATATATTTCAATCTATATAATTCATATTCGCGAGCGCATAGCATGGATACTTTTATATCCAATTTAATTAAATTGCGTTGGTATCTAATTACGTTGGATTGTTGAAGCGTTGGATAATCCGGTCCGTATGCTGTTCGCGGAATTAAAAGAAATTCCGCGGTTTGTGAATGAACCTGCAGATTGTATATTTATGAAATTTATATATTAAAACATTTTGCAGTAATGTAGTTTTGTACTCGTGGCACATCGCAATACATAACGCATTAGTTTTTTCAATAATTATCTCTTTAACTGAAATTTTGTTCATTAACCTATATCTAATTTGCATTGAGTCTTTGGTTCTCTGTTTTTATGATTTTATGATAAGATAAATTTAAAGAATATGGTGGTTTTTGTTCCTTATTTTTACTGAATTATATAAGTTGATCGGAACAATGATTAAAAGGTTACTAGAAAATCACAGCGCTGGTCCCATCCACTCGGGTATGTCCAGCAATGTTGTGCAACGATGCGCGAGAAAAAACGAAGAGTCGAGGCTTCGCTCTCTCGGCAACGACGGAAAAGGAAGCCTTTTGTTCCTTTGCCATGGGCCACGACCGGGGTTAATTAATGCTACGGGGATAACCCGAACTTCACTGCTGGTCGAAGTCGTTGCTCCAGAAACCAGCTAGTACATCGAGAATAGGATGACTTTCAGCGCCAAGCATGCGCCAAGTTTCTGCAGAAACTTCGATGGTCCATCGCATATATTTTAACTTCTAGGAACTACTAAATACAAAGAAAAATTTGGAAAATATATTTATAAGAGAAATATTCTCAATAAAATATACAAATATGTGACTCGATTTTGCACATGTCGAAAGAATATAATTTTAAATCATTAAATTCTCTCAAAAAATTTGAAAGAAGAAGGAACATGAAAACTTATGCTCTAATGCAAAGCACGCATTATGCAATAATATGAAAAATAAATATATAAATATTACCACATGCGTCGGTAGTCGAATTGGTACGATGCCCTTATCCACGAAATGAGGGAGGTTTCAGGTTCGAATCCTGGCTGCGGTAATATTTTTCGCAATAAATTCTTTACAGTTTTTTAAAATAATTAAATCGCGTCGATTTAATTCCAGGGAGGGAAGGGTATTAATGTTCCAACGATAGCTCTGTATGTGTTTCAAGTCCGATAAATAATCGGCGCGCAGTTTATTAAGTTGGAATATATTCAATATATGTATATGTATATTATATACATTGTAATTCGTTACTCTTGTAACTATTAATTTTTTTACTTGCGCACCACGTACCGCGCCTGACTCGTATCGCCGTTTTATTAATTTGTTGCCAGCTATAAAGTTTACCAGAGAAAATTAGAAATGGGATTAGAGGACGACTTTTCTGACGTGAGGCTGAAAAGAAAGTCAAAAGGTTTCATGACAGTGCATCCGACGAAAATCCTTATCTCTCTCTTGAACAGCGAGCTTTAGAAGAGAAATAAATATAGTTTGTGATAGGAATGTTAACGGAAATAAAGTCACGATATGAGCCCATGTCAACTATATCATCGGATCTTTTTTTTTCTCTGGAAATAGCTTGAAGTATGAAACTTTGTTTGAATGAGCTAAAAAAAAAGTGCCGACTTCGGATTTCACTATTCATTAGATTTAGACAAAGTGAAACTTGTGTCCGAATTAGAAGTGCTCAAAGCACAAGTACAGGAGCTGATCGAGGAATTAGAATCAGTAACTGCCCTGTATTTATTAAAATGTATTCAAGAATACTCCCTAGATGATATTTATCCAAACATCAAGACTGCATGCACTTCAAATTTATGTAACTTTATCAGTGACTGTAGCGTGATCTGACCATTGACAATCTACTAATCTTTTATATTATTATTAATTTAAATATATTGGAAAATACTTTGCATTTGATGTTTTATATCTTTGGTAAATTTATTGGCTCACTTTAGTTAATCTGCACGTTAGCTACGGCGTACGATTATATAGAAGTCATTTAAAGTTACAATAATCACGATTCTATCTACACCAGCAGACAAGTCAAGTGTCTGATGGGACGTAAGATGTACGAACGGCTGCTGATTAATCTGCTTATTCTCGCATTTAAGCCATGTTCTACACTAGCTATTTTAGATGTAATTCCCGACTGACGTAAATGAGATTGCATTATTAACGTAATTGCCGGCGAGCGTTCGAACTAGCGGCGTCTTGCTAAAAACGGCTTGAAACTAAGCACAAAGGGTGCTTTCTTACGACCGTCGCGACAAAACGATAGCAAACAGAAGTAAAGTAAATATTAATAACGGCGAAGTAATGAAGCGGACGCTAAACGAGAATTCGTAAGCTTTCTAGAGAATCCAATTAGAATGCGAAATACGCGAGGCAATATTCTGGTGGACATTATTACTCGAGTAGTAATACACCTACATGACAATGCAATTAAAGATTAATACCACTATAGAACCGCATACTTATTGCGCAAATACTCTTTGAGCGTTCCAAAAGCGACTTTGACCAAAGGAAATCAGACCAACGAAATGGAATTGAATTTGAGAATTAACATGTCGCGACAATGTAATTTAAATTATGATTTAATCGGACAATTATGTCGCGATTATAATGCATACATGTATTAAATAATGTTTGCACTTTATATTAATAGCTATTGGATTATCTGGCTCTAAAATAAAGGCTCTAAAATAAAATATTGGCGTTACGTTGTGACGATTTTATCCAAAAGAACAGTAAAAGAACATTTAATAAATATCCAAAAGTATGCAATAGTGATAGATGAACTAAGCAACAAAAATTGTCTTTTATATGAGATTTTATATAAGCGATGATTCTTTAATTTTTACTATTTTGACATATATAAGAAATATTTGATTTA
>NW_020222624.1:0-4771 GCF_003070985.1 Temnothorax curvispinosus
TTCACGAAATGAATTGTAGGGCTTTAAAAAAGCTACAAAATGAGAGGTTAATCAATCATGTACGGTCAAAATTCGCCGAGTTATTGCGAAAAAACGAAATTTTTTATTCCCCTCCCCCCCTTAAAAATCCATCGGTCCGATTAACCCGACAACTCAGAAATAAGCTCTTCTACATCCCCCCAATAATCCTAAAAAGGTTTCATAAATACCGCTTCACTTCCGAGCAAAAGCCTTTTTTTGTCTAATTTGACTGGACTACTAGAATATGCAAGTTTTTCTACTGCCCAAAGACGTGACTCAACTGCGGGCTGATTTTATAACTCTTTACGACAGTTTCGTTATCGTTATATTGTCGTTGCGCTGCTTTCTTACCATGTATAATATTTGCGCAACAACAATATAACGATAACGAAACTGTTGAGAGTTACAAAATCAGCTTGCTAGACATGTAGTTGTCGACAGCTAATATGTTTGCCGCGATTTGAATGGAAAGTAAAGGAAAACAAGGAAGCATTGCACTTGCAACAATAAGGGAGTGTGCGATGAACATCCCATAAGCAAATTAACGTGCTATTACTCTATTCAAATTTCCTCATAATCATCCTAAACATTGTACTATATATTTTGACATTGTAATGGAATAGAAATAAAATATGAACATAAATAAACACAAATATAACTTATTTCTACATTATTTCCAATTTTGTACAAACCATCATGTGAAAGTATTTTTTCTTCCTGATTAGGTCAATCTGTCTAAAAATAGTGCTAAAATAATCTATTCATTGATCGATGAGTTCTTATGAAGTTTTAGCCTCCTGATGCAACTAGAACATAAAAAACTTTTAGTATAAAAAACGTAAAAAAACCTGGTTATTTCATCACTTAAAAATAAGTATTCATTAATGATGACAGCTTTGCGCCGACAGAAATGATTGATCTTGCTGAAAAGCACGATTTTAGATCGCAAAATACATGCTTTAATTCGCATGTGAATTTGAAAGCCGTTACTTAATTTGAAATTGATAAAAAGAATCAAGTGATTCTAATGATAATAAAAATATAAACTTTTTTGTTGATGGTACTGTTTTTGATATAAGTCGGCTACCAAAATAAAATTTGGAAACTAAAAAACGTCGTCGAAGAAGTCAGAAATTATACGTCATTTCCATCTTTAAAAATAAGTTACCAAATAAAAGAAAGTAAACTAAGAAAATATAAAAGGCAGCAGAGACGAGAAAGAGTAATATACTTTCTCGATGAAAGAAAGAAACATTGATAAAATAAAATTCTTTGTCCAGGATGCAATGAAAATTTTGAAGATGACTATATTTTGTGGAATTTGTATTTGATGGTGTCATGAGGCTTATTTCGGTTATTTTGACATCATGAGTAGGGGAGACCGGGGCTATTCGTGACACTGCTGAAATTTTGTCGCGGGCCTAACTTTAAAATGCTTGCTGCTAGAAACCTGTAATATCGATCATAGATGTCTCTTAGTGCACAACGTTTCGGCTCAAGATTCGAGCCCTTTTCTCGCTGTTCCTGTTTCAGTTCGCACTTGAAAAGGGCTCGAATCTTGAGCCGAAACGTTGTGCATTTTTGTATATATTGCGCCAGTTAATCGAGAAATAAATTGAATTTGCTGATTTTATTCACTGGCGGACGAAATTATTACCGATATGTCTCTTAGTGTTTTCTAGGTACCAACGGAGTGGCATTTGCGTGTCAACTAATTTTATCTCGCAGTGACAGAAAGTCTGACTTCAAGTGCTGAAAGTGAAATTTTCCAAATCCCGAAAATTTGTTTTCTCGTCGAATATAAGAATAAGAGATCCGAAACGGTAAGTTGTATTTAGTCACTCGACTTCACTAAGCATAATGCATAAGTAGATTTTATGCTATTCTTTCTCATTTGTAAGTGACGGTTCATGAATGAGGAAAAACCACATCGGGGCATTTCGTGACACGAGCAACCGGGGCAATTCGTGACACTTTGCTTTTCATGTTGATTCATTTATATTTGTTTTCAATAGGTTGTGGTGCGCAATTACGTTCGTAAGACAGCTGCTGTGGACACGGAAAATTTCCGAAAAGCAGTTTTAGCTGTAAAAAATGAAAACTACTCAGTGAGACAAGCAGCAATACGCTTTAATGTCGGGAGGATGGCCTTGAATCGTCAATGTGTCTCTGTTCTAAACAACGTTTCTGAGGAAAACGTGACGATTTCTCGTCTTGGAATGCGACCGGTAATTTCAAATTCATATATCGATTGATAAATGTACAATAAACAATGAATACATAAATAAATTAATGAATAAAGCAAATAAGAATAAAATTAAAATTCTTTTAGGTTATCAGTGACAATCATGAACGAGTGTTGATAAATTATATTTTACATTCATCAGACATTTATTTCGGACTCTCGGCAAAGGAAGTTCGTAAATTAGCTTACGAATACGGAAAACGTCTTGACTTGTCAATACCGCCTTCCTGGAACGAACGAAAAATCGCTGGAGAGAACTGGTTTTCAGACTTTTTGAAACGCCATCCGAATCTCTCAATTCGAAAGCCGCAAGCAACAAGTCTCGCTCGTGCTACAGCTTTTAATCGTACTACTGTCGCTGAGTTCTTCAAGAACTTGAAAACTATATACGAACGTTTTCAACTTAATCCACGTTCTATCTATAACATGGATGAGACAGGCATAACTACGGTACAAACTCCAGAAAGAATTATGAACCGACGTGGCTTTAAGCAAATTGGACATTGATAGAAGAAAAAAAGGCAAAGCAACAAAAAACGCTCCCAAAAACACCACAAATAGGCATTCAAAGGAAGAACCAGTTCGCAGGGGCCGTGGACGCCCTCGAAAAGTTCCCCGTAATTGAATGTTACCTACTTATTTCCTTATAATTTTTTATAGGTCAGCATATAATATGTAAACTCTAACAAATAAAGGATTTTTCAAAATACAAAGTAGATAAAAATTACAAAAACGAAAGAAATTCATATAGTTTGTTCAATCAGAGAAAGTGTCACGAATTACCCCGTGGCCTGTCACGAATTACCCCGGGGCCGGGGTAATTCGTGACACATGACATAGCAATACATTTCTTAATATATTTCGAGATTCGTGAGGGATAAACCTATTATTATTTTTTTTTTAAACTAGAAGGATGGACGATTACATCGCACTAATAAAAAATTTTTTAACATTTATACGAAGCGACAAAAAAATTCGAAACGAAAATGTGTCACGAATAGCCCCGGTCTCCCCTACTTTTTGACACTTTATCGGATAAATGTATGCATTTACAGATTTGTATACTTTTCTTAATACAAATTTTTTTATATTAGTATATAAAGTTATTTATTATCATTATCTTTGCAAGTTACTTAACTTACTTATATGTAAAATAATTATGTTTTTCTTTAAATAAATGTTTGTTACAGGCAAAAGTTTATTGAGTGCGTACTCTTATTCGTATGCGTATCTTTAATCTAAAAGATTTTTAAGAGCGAAATTTATATACATTGAGGGATAACCTCTAATATATATTACATTTCGGTAACATTATTTGGTAAGATTTCCGAATAGCCCTTCCTCCGAATTTGATGAAACTTGCAGGAGTTGTTGACTATTAGAGGACACGTTCATACCATAAAGGATTTTGTACGGAAACAAATAGGAGGGGGGGTGCGGGGGGGGGGCGAAGCCCCCCCTGCCCAACCCACACCGCCAGGTGCACGGGGTGCGGGGGGGCGGAGCCCCCCCCGCCCCCACACTCGTAGGTTTACTTACACAATGAGGTGGTGCGGGGGGGCGAAGCCCCCCCCGCCAATACATGTACTTTGATATATATTTCACGGTTCTCTTTTTTTTAACGACATCTTAAAAAATACAAGCGACCCTCAAATTTTATCAACAGTTTTGGATTCGAGGAGCAAAAATACATAAAGTTTACCTCCTTTCAATTAATTTCTCGTTGGAGCCTTAATTGTAGACATTTACCAAATTTTGAATTTTTGACGCCAATTTCTCCGTTCCTATTTGTTACCGTACAAAATCCTTTATGGTATGAACGTGTCCTCTAATAGTCAACAACTCCTGCAGGTTTCATCAAATTCGGAGGCAGGAGCTATTCGGAAGTTGAGCCCATTATTTACATATAGAGATATGTAGTGTCACAGATAGAAGTTTCTGTTATCCGTAAATAATCAATATTATTTTCATTCAATAATCCATTGTTCTCAACAGTTATTTGTCGTGCAGATGCGGGTTCGGAAATAAATACCACTAAATATCATTAAAAATTAAGTAAAGTATCAGTTGATTGCGCTATAAAAAAAAACTAATAAAGAAAATTTCTTTTACATTTTATTTAATAATGGAACCATTCAAAATTTTATTGCATTTACAAACAGAAAACTTGTTATAATTACATAAAGTCTGAATAATAAAAATTTTTTATTGTACGCAACGTTTTCAACATTATTTTGCAGTTTTTACAATGCAGAATTCCGATTTCTCACTTAAATAATAATATTCTCCTTTCGCAGAATTACTAATACTTCAACACAGATTACCTAAAATGCGAGATCGAAATGGTCCCAATATTTATTTCAATCAACTTCACCGTCCCTTTTTCATTCTCTCGCTTCCAAATTAAAACTAATTTTATTTTATCGTCATTAATTTGTACTCTTAGTTCTCCCTCGTAGAATAGAGAACAGTAAAATAGGATATTGAAGTACTCATCAGCTGTAA
>NW_020222625.1:0-228 GCF_003070985.1 Temnothorax curvispinosus
GGGAGAATTTATTTCTTAATCTCCATGAGAGATTCTCTCCTGCGTGAATAAGTAGAAATGGAGAGAAATTTTAAAGGCAACTCTTGATATGAAATATTAGCAATTTGCAATTCCATATATAGAATCTTTCATCGATTCTCTGTAATTTACAGGCTTATTCGCCGCAGGATAAAGCCAATTAACACCTGTGTAACCGGATCCAAGTTTGTAAAACAGCTGTAACTCACT
>NW_020222625.1:238-1007 GCF_003070985.1 Temnothorax curvispinosus
ATGGACAATAAAAAATAAAATCACTTTAAAACGTGAGCTTTTTAATAAAATTTTCGATAATGGAATCGGCCTTTCATCAATAAAAATGTCGAGGTAGAAATACAGTTCGAATAATTACCGATAGAAAATGTAAGACAAAGCAAAACGTATACTTCGAAAGTTCTCAATCTCTCACGGGATTGAGAGGAAGATGTGAGAACAATAGAGTAAATTCGTGAATTCCTTGAACGAGTTCCCACGGAAATTCCGGGGGGCTGAAAGAACGCAGAAGGCGAACGATTCATCTTCCTCGGTTGATTAACGTATGTACATGATTGTTCCTTTTTTTTTTTCAGGCGGCGATCGACGGCTTTCCTGAAACCGTCTATGGTCGGGATAGCGCATCTTGCGTAATCCTCGGGAACGAGCAAAGTTCGTGCCGACATTCACGATTCTAGGATTAACCCCACGTGAAGTCGAAGAATTTATGACATCCAAACGGGGCTACATGCAAATATTCCACGAACGGAGGGCCCCATCGAACGTCCCCTTTTTTTTAAGTGGAACTTTAATTTATGCCTGCGACGTCTCGAAACTAATAAAAAGATGACACGATGCACAAAAAACTTGAGAGGTATTTTGATATTATAAATTGGGTTAGTCACTCAATATATTCTGACTCAACTTGTTGAATGTTTGAGTGACTACTAAGAGAAATATTTAATAATAAAAATACTCTTTTGAATAAAATAGAACTGTTTCCCATTATATATACATCGGTTATATCTTC
>NW_020222625.1:1017-1536 GCF_003070985.1 Temnothorax curvispinosus
CTAAAATATAGAGCGCAGTGGAAATATCTAATATAACAACTGATTAAGTACTCTTTCTTGTAATATATATCTTACCTGCTATTTTTAGCTATGAATAATTTATTTTTGCAAAATTTGTCTCTCTTTCGATTATCCTTGTTACAAAAAAATCAATTTTTAAAGTTGAAAGTATCTATATGCAAAAGAAGGAACACTGTAGATAACCGATTATCATATATCAACGAAAGAGCTTGCGTTACTTCTTTTGCTCGATAACGTCGGAAGGACATAAGGAGAAAAATCCGGGATACGCTAAGGAGATGTCCGGCGAGTTTGATCAAATAATTTATTAAACATTCGCCATTTTATAGTAATTTACAATGTTACAAGACAACGGCGTGCGCCTACCACGTCGTTCACGATTTCTGCGCTTGGTCGCGAGATATTTTACGTCGGTTGTCTGTGAAAAACACATTGCGGTTCTAAAACGCGGATCCGCGGCGGGACGAGCGAGCGAGCGACGAGAACCAAAAAAAAAAA
>NW_020222626.1:0-1345 GCF_003070985.1 Temnothorax curvispinosus
TTTTTATTATGTCTAGACATAATAAAAATGAATTAAAATTATGTGTACACATAATTTTAATTCAGCCAATTTTTATTATGTCTAGACATAATAAAAATGAATTAAAATTATGTGTACACATAATTTTAATTCATTTTTATTATGTGTACACATAATTTTAATTCAGCCAATTTTTATTATGTCTAGACATAATTTTAATTCTGCCGCTAGGGAATTTTTAAGTCGATTCTTATGAATCAAGCTTGAATTCGATGTCTAGGTATCCCAGGTTGCCGATGACGAGGTCCAGATAGTGAGCTTCATAGTTTTCGGTATCCAGGTGTAATCGTACGTTGAATTCGATGTCTACGTGTCCCAGGTTGCCGATGACGAGGTCCAGATAGCGCGCTCCGTAGTTTTCGGTGTCTAGGTGTATTAATATCTTGAATTCGATGTCCACGTGTCCCAGGTTGCCGATGACGAGGTCCACATAGTGTGCTCCATAGTTTTTGGTGTCCAGGGGTAATAATACGTTGAATTTGATGTCTAGGTGTCCCAGGTTGCCGATGACGAGGTCCACATAGTGCGCTCCATAGTTTTCGGTCTCCAGAGGTAAAAATACGTTGAATTTGATGTCTAGGTGTCCCAGGTTGCCGATGACGATGTCTAAATAATGCGCTCCGTAGTTTTCGATGTTTACGTGTATTAATACGTTGAATTCAATGTCTAGGTGTCCCAGGTTGCCGATGACGAGGTCCAGATAGCGCGCTCCGTAGTTTTTCCTAGTCTGAGAGTCGTCAACTTTAACGCTAAATATCTCGCTTTGCAGGGCAGACCGCCGCATTTTTCTGCCAGATTCTTTCGTTTCGCGTCAAAACTCGTCGAATGAGCATAATTTTATTGATATTCAAGGTGCAGCGCGTATTCTAAATAATTACCATAAATTTTTATTATGTTTTGACATAGGCTGGTATTCATAATCAGATCTTGTTTCAAGACCGTCTTAAGTAATATCTTAATGCATGGTCTACAATGCAAGTCGTGGGTCGTTAGTCGTAGGAAATGGACCAATCACAATCGGCAACGTGGGACACCTAGACATCGAATTCAACGTATTATTACACCTGGACACCAAAAACTATGGAGCGCACTATCTAGATCTCGTCATCGGCAACCTGGGACACCTAGACATTGAATTCAACGTATTATTACACCTGTACACCGAAAACTATGGAGTGCACTATCTGGACCTCGTCATCGGCAACCTGGGACACGTGGACATCGAATTCAAGGTACCAATACACCTAGACACCGAAAACTACGGAGCGCGCTATCTGGACCTCGTCATCGGCAACCTGGGACACGT
>NW_020222627.1:0-1045 GCF_003070985.1 Temnothorax curvispinosus
ATATATATATATATATATATATATATATA
The DNA here is from genome assembly GCF_003070985.1 of Temnothorax curvispinosus. Lineage (NCBI taxonomy): Eukaryota > Metazoa > Arthropoda > Insecta > Hymenoptera > Formicidae > Temnothorax > Temnothorax curvispinosus. The sequence continues at coordinate 30 of NW_020222627.1, forward strand.
TATGTATATATATATTATTATTTCTTTATATATAATTATTGTTAAGTATTTTCATATATATAATTGTCAATTACATCAAAAAGATATAAAAAGATACAAATATTGAAAAAATTATAAAAGATTTGTACATTTCTGATGATAAAACAGTGATTATATAAGGTAAAACTCCCTTCTTTGGAATAGTCGAATAGCCAAAACAGTCGATAATGTCAGTATTCTTCAATTACCACCGGGCCCCCGGGCAGTCACGAAAATTTACCCCAGGGTTGTCGGTCTTTAATAGTATCTCGCCGGTGCTATAAAACTTTAAGCCGTTGCACTGCGCCATCTGTCTGAACTCAATACTCGCATGGAGCAATGTTGATAAAGCAGTACTACTGTGTTATCCGAATCGTGGATGTCAATTATAATATATATATTTTATATAGAATATGAATTATAATTTATAATACTAATATTAAATAATAATAATATTATTCTTTTTATAATTTGTATGATTTTAATAAGATAAGCTTATCGAAAAATGAATATTACTAATTATATATTTTTTTTTGAAAAAGTGTGTGTCATACATATTCGTAATTTCTCACCATAGCTGGACATATTGCAGCCAATCAAGAATATATTCATTATATTATTTATCTTTATCTCGCTAAAAAATAATATATTAGTAAAGTAAAAAGTATTGTTCCTATTTTCTTAACAAAAGGGCCTAGCGGAGTAAGCATGTGAAATCGGTCCTTGATCATACAGAGCTGACATTAATGTCACAAGTTGGTATCAATATGATAAAACTTTCCGCCAAATATTATTTTTAAAAATTCATTTTTTTAGAAGTTATGCAGGAAGAGAGTAAAATAAAGAAATGTATTTTTCTCGAAAACCACTTGACCGATCTTGATGAAAAAAATATATGTTATGTAGACTAATAAAACTAATTAACAAAAAAAAATGTCCAAAATGTTTGCCAAAAAAAAAACAAAAAAAATATTTGAATTTTTTAATATTTTTTTAGG
>NW_020222628.1:0-7502 GCF_003070985.1 Temnothorax curvispinosus
GTGGACTGTTTCTAAATACTAGTCTGAGCATTTTGGTTTTAAAGTTACACGGGTGCGATAGGGGTGGGGAAAATAATCTTGATGTCGGCGGCACAATCTGAGACGATTCATCCCACAACTTATCCCACTGATTATTAGAATCTTGAGCCAAAATTTGAATTACGCTTCCAGGATTGTATATTTCGTATATAGAGACTCTGATTGGATATACAGCTTCGTGAAACTCGATATCTTCAAAATAGAAAATATAATTATACTCTTTTCTCAACAAAAACATATCTTCTTTAACAACATCTTATTTATCAATTCAAGTTTTACATACCTATATACGTATTTTCGTTATTCAGATTGGATCCAAATGCATGAATATGTCGTCTAATAATATCGTCTTTTCTTTGCCACGGAGATAGTGAGATATCGATCTTTTTCGTCTATATTAAAAAATCGAAGTGTGTCAAATAGTCGAAAATCTTGTAGCACAAAAGATTGCGATCACATTGTAAAGGAAAATAACAGATAATATTAAGAAATACACATACTTCGACACTGCTTCCTCTAATAAAACATGGTAGATGAAATAGTTCTCCATAGTTTGGAAATTTGAGTGGTCCAATTATGTCAGGGGCAGTATAAAATGTGCTAAGACTCCGATTGTCTTTAAAAACAAATCTTTTCTTTGCAAATTGATAGATGAAGTCAACATGTTTCTCCTCTCTTACGGATACTCTGCCCACATAGGGATATCGACTACAACTCTCCCAATATAAAGGTTGACAATGAGATGTCATATTTTCTTTCTAAAAGAAGACAAAAATATGGAGAACAATAATCCTTTCTTTTATAGCATTTGCTAAAATGCATTATAGTGCAGGAGACCGGGGCTAGAAGTCACACGGGTAAGTTGTCACAGAACTTAATTATATCTTATCTTAATATATTAAGTGGCATATTTTTCTCTATAGTGTAGGTTGCTTCTATTGTGTTAGTCGGGTGTACGAAGTAGCTTGTTTCAAAAACATTGCACGTAATAATTACGAGCACTTCTTAAAAATTGGACGTGGTGACTAATTTTTTCTTACTTCTATTTTTATTGTTAATTTTATCTGTTAATTTTTGAAATTGCTAGTTGTAATTTCTCCTTAGTCATAAGAAATATTATAGTTTTAAGTAGTTTTTCCTGTATTTATGTTGACCGTCATTGCAACGAAGTTTATAAATATATAATCTTCTTCTTTCAAAATGACCATGCGGGATAAGTTGTCTCAAATGAGATGGGATTCAAAAGTTTATGATAATTATTATTCTTTTATGTATTCAAAGTTTATGAATGTATTAAAAAGTTTACGAGAATTTTTGTTTTTTTATTTACTCTAAAATTTATGAGAATTATATTACAAAGTTTATGAAAATTATTAATTTTTTATTTAATTCATGCTGCAATATATTATTAAGTCAAATCTACAAAAAACTGCCACTGATTTTAATAAAATATTAAAACAAAAACTATTTGTCGTATGTTTCCTCTATTTTACTGTAATGCATATAATAAAGTAACACGTTTAATTGTATCAAATTAAAAGTTAATACGTTCAATCATGTTAAATGACATGATTTAAAATGGCAAAGAATGTGTGATAAGAGCTTCAGTTAAAATAACACACTTGGATTTGCAGTGTATATATGAAATGTACGTGACAACCAATTCAGGGACATGTGACAACCAACCCTGGATATGGGGTAAGTTGTCACATTTGTACGACTTTGCTTCGAATTAAATAATTTTTGTGTGTGCAAATATATATATTATAAATCTAATATTTTTTTCTTACACTTAAAAGATGTAGTTACATTATAAAGTAGTATACGATATTATAAATTATTACTAACGCACACACACCCACATTTTTCTTAAATTAGTATTTGGAAAAGTGTGACAACCAGCCTCGGTCTTCTCTGTCATATATTTATAATTATAACGTAAAGATTATATGATCTAAGTTTATCTTACTTCCATTTATATGCTCTTAAAGAAGAACAAACGAAACAAAAATAATCAAAAAAGAATGAAAAACATTATATTTTATAATATTTACAAATGTGTTTTATTTGAATGTATAGAATAAATTGCGTATATGCCGCATTGTATGCATTGTAACATAAATATAAATTGGTGTCTTAAAATATTTCTTATGTACACAGGTATGCGCATTGTTTGTGAGTCTACGTGATCTAAGCATTATCATTTGATCGCTCGTCATGTGAAATGAGAAATTTATGCGCTTGTAGTTGCCATAAAAATTTAATTTGAACAGCATATATGTCATTATTAAACAATTAAAAAAAAAGCAGTTTCTTATAATTTTTCAAAATAGCGAATTATTGCCTGTGTATGAAATATTGCAAACATATGCTTTGTGTTCTTAATGTTAATTTAATTTATGGGAGGGAAGGGTTTTAATGTTTCAACGATAGCTTTGTTTCAGTCCGACATTTAGCGGCTCGCAGTTTTAAATTGGAATATTATATGTTTATTCATCGATTGTAAGATATACTTACAAAGCACTAAAAACAAGCTTTGCTCGCAAGCCCCTTTTACGAAATTATTTATATCATGCGAAACATGACACACTAATTATTTATATATATATATATATATATATATTTTTTATTATTTATTATTATAAGATATTATAGATATATCATTATAAATAATTAAATATTTTAAAGAAAACCAATTTTATAAAATTTTTTTAATGAAGAAATGTTTTTTGCAATTCTGAAATACTACCACGTGGCAACAGAACACAGTAGAGCACACGCATGCACGAACACCAAAAAAAAAATGTAAAATTTAAATTGCTTACGTGTTTGCTACACTTACGCTTATGCTTCTAAGTAAGTGACTGAAATTTTCCAAAATATATTTTTTAATTTGTTTAATGTATCTTTTATCTAATGTTTGATAGAGCGTTATAGCGATCTAACAATCGAATCCAACAAAGGATCACACAGTAACGAAATTTGCCGGAAATTTGTCTCGGAAATGAATAAAAGAATTAATCTCTAGCTACTAAGTTTTATCGCTTTTTATACTACTTACTGTTTATCAGCAAGGCAGATTTGATTTTTTCCGTTTAAAAATGAAAAAATCATGAAAGAGAAGAAATGTTGAAGCACGTGGTTAGTAAGCTCATTCTCTTGTGCTGTGTAGGTTCACATATTATATGTAGGTATACAAGATTGCCAACTCCAGCGAAATACATGGACCTACATGTGGAATAGTGTTACGTCCAATTCCAGAGATTTAGGTAAATTACCGGAAAACAAAGAAAGACTAGCTAGAGGGTAGGGAGGTATGGAAGGACCTTTATGAAGCTAGCCGAAATTACTAAATTAGATTTAATTTTTAGTTTTTTCCATCTCTAAGTGTATTTTGTTTGTAAATCATTTGATTGTGAATCCGTTTTTTTAACGTTTGTAATCAAATAGGTTTTTTGTAATTAATAATTTTATTTTAGTTGTAATGTTCTTAGCCGACACTTTTAGTAATAAACAGATTTGGCGATAACTGATAACTATATAATTAATTGGAAATCGTTTGTGATTTACAAATATTATACATATATTATACATATATTATACATATAACCAGTATGTTTGCGAAATAATAATTTTTTTAATTTTTTGCAAAATAAGTTTAATTACTCATGGCTCCTGCGCACAAAAAGTGCGTTGATGCGTTCGTCGTGTGCACTTCGCGCATGTGCAGTACGGTTATTAACTAAACTTATTTTGCAAATAATTAAGAAACTCACAAAGGTAACACTCGTATATTTGTAAATCACAAACGATATTATAATTACAGTTATCGGATATCGCAAAATATGTTTATTACTAAAAGTGTCGGGTGCAGATATCACGACTAAAATAAAATTGTTAATTACAAAAAAAATTGACCACAAACGTTAAAAACGGACTTACAAAATCTATCACAAATGATTTACAAACGAAATTTACAATTAGAAAAGTTAAAAATAATCGAATTTATTAATTTCTGTCGGCTGGCTTCATAGAGGTATATGGAAAAGGATGCAAGCAGATTAAAGGTATGTACATATAGCGTTTTCTACTAGAAAAACTATCCAGACAACACATAACACTATAAAGGTCCGGTTGCACCTACGTCGCATAATATTTAACTTTAGCTTAACTCACTCTTTATCTCTTTCTAATTGTGCCCTTTGAAAGAGATGACGAGTGACCCAGATAGCCAAGCGTGTCTGAGCAAAATCGCGCAAACCTGTGATTGCATATAATGTTGGCAACTTGCCGTATATTTGCTTCAATTGATTTCGAGTAATTTAATATTTGAAGCAACACGCAGGCAACATTGGATATATGTATTGCCAGCAATTTATCGGCAAGAGAGCAGCATCAAATTTACTTCGCATTGCCAGCAGTACGACAGCATTGTGTGAAAGACACCTTTATTTGATACTTGTTGAAAAATCCATTATAATAAAGGTAACTTTTTGTCATCTTTTTATGATGCTTTCCAATAAAGACAAAAAGACTTGTTAAACATATCTTTCCGGCCAATCAAAAATAGTTATTATTTTATATTTATATTAAACATCAAAACTCAATATATGTGTCAATCGAAAAAGTAAAAACTGTTTTATTAAGTTTTATTGTGTTTGCGAGATAATCCGGTTGTAGCTCCGTTAGTAGTCACTGGCTACATTCAGCAGAGGAAACTGTTCTGCAACTGTTGTAAAATTTAGGAATCTGATTTGATGTAAGGAAGACCGGGGCAGACCCGACACAATTTTTTTAAAGGCAATTTTCAACAATTAATTAAAATTTTCAAGCAAATTTAATGGTACACATTTAAAGAGTGTTCCCCCAGGTACAAAATTGCTTAAGGAAGTTTTGCTGTATATCGCTTAGTTTTGCCCCCAGGAAAGGAAAAGTGACGCGAAGACATATTTTTAAATTGAAAAATTCCGGGGCAAACTCGACACTTTGCCTGATCGACACAATTTGATTTGAAACTTATTTTTTATTGTCTGAAACTAAACATACATTGTTTATCGTGTATTTAGAAAGTACAAAAATTCGGAATTAAGTAAAACAATCATTGGAAATAATGAGAACAAAAATTGTTGAACATTCAATTATTTTCATCTAAACTCATATCTGAAAAACAATTTATGCAAGTAAATTCGCGATTAGACGTGAGCACATATTTGTCATGGGCCATATAGCTGCATGACAAGCATCGACTTTGCCCCGAACGTCGTTTTGCACTTTTGTCACTCCAAAAATTTAAAAATTTTGAAAATAAGCACTATTATTGGATTCGTTTAGAGCATCAAATTTTCCATCAACATCACTTACCGATAGATTCGCAAGAGTAAAGCTCGATGAAAGAGTAGAAATTTTCGAGAGATCAGAAAAATTACTTTTCACTATCAAAAACGCTTATGTCGCGTTAAAACTCGTACCATAACTCAGAATGTCACCAAATTCCGTTTATAATACTGGCACATAAAGACGCATTTACAGTAGGAAAGGCAAGTTTCTACGATAGATTTAAATTGGCAAAAAGCTTAGTGTCAAGTATGCCCCGATCTCCCCTATACTTTTAGCTTTTACCGGAGCTAAAAGTATACACTAATCAAATTCACGAATTTTACAACAGCAGCAAAGCAGCTTTCTCTGCTGAACGCAACAATTTTCAATTCCCTTCGATTTTGTACATACATATAATGTTTCTGAAAAAATTATTGTTTACCCAGATAGCAACGTGTAGTCTGAATTAATTGTTGTTGGAATTTTGTCGTCAAATCATAGCATGCGTTGTTATACCAGAATATTTCGTTTTTATTTAGACATTAACTTTTTTTTACACAATCTAATTTAAGCACCAGACAATTTTTACAAAGTAAGCATAAAATTTCGTAATCATAAAAATATAAAAAGTAAACATGAGTAAGAATTTAAGTAAATTAATATGTCCTAAAATAGTAGTAATCAAAAACTATTTAAATTATTAGTAAAAACTATCAAATATTATGAGAATGTATAGACGGACACATGCGGATATCTTTTCTTCCATTGCTTAACTAAGCGATCACTAATATCACAGTTTATAAAATAAGACTCTTGCAGTTTTGGACATTGTTCCAAAATAACGGAATATTTATCAGGTGTATGAATTTGCGATTTAAAAATACATAACTTTTTCAAGTTTTTACACTGCGCCAGTAATTCTAACTTGTGATCAGTGAGGACAAAATGACACAAACAAATTTCTTGCAAGTTTTGATAGGAGGAAAGTAATCTAAATAAGCTGATATCAGTATAAGCTGGGTATTTGTATCTGTAACAAAAATCATATAATTAGTACAGTATTTTAATTGCAAAGAGAAAATTCATGTAATTTTTTCCAGATGCTTGCAAGAGAAGCAAACACACAAATTTCAATAAAGAATACAATAATATGTATTTCAAAAGAAAATGTAATAAACACACTCACTGAAAAAGGTATACTTTTCGTAAATTCTTACAGTCAGCGAAGGCATTGATACCCCGAGATGTAAGATGACGTACTTCCATATTTGAACTTATTACTTCCAAGTCAGGACACGACTTTCCCAACTCAATTAAGACTGCATCTAGGTTTAAGTCTCTTTCAAAATACATTTCCAAATATATCTCACGCATCCGTTGATTTTTGTGCAGTATTTTACAAAGACGTTGCGTTTCTATATGTGTATCAAGAAGATTTAGATACTCCAAACCATTTAGCCTCTCGAGATACGAAAATTCTTCGTCGTCTACGCGACAATGAATTAAAGCCAATTCTGAGAAAAATATGTATTTATGCAATTTATCCATAAACCTTGACAATCATATATTCCATATGTATATATGTGTATACATACCTTTCAAATTTGTGCATATCTCTGAAATTTTAAGTAGAGCATGACTATCATCAATTAATTTGCACCTACTTAATTTTAAGTGCGTTAGATGCTTGCCGCAATTATCAATAAACTTTACAAAATCCTTAACATCAAAGTTGCTTGCTGTAAGATCTAACTGTCCCAAATATTTACATCTGGGTGTAAAATAACAAAATATATCGCGTATATATTTGTCAGGTACAATACGTATGTTCAAACGTGTATAGAGTCGAGGGTCTCGTATCAAATCATTGAAGCGTTTATTTACATAATTCAAGCGACATAACGTCATCAAATCCAAGTTTTTTAATATTATTAGTAGTATTTCATCCTGCAAAAGTAAAACATAAAACTTTAATACACGAGCTGACATTGCAATAAATACTATATATTATGAGAAATAGATTTTTTAGGATACTTTACAGAAAACTCAGACAAACTGCGTGATAGCTCCTTGGATTCATCCGAAGAGAGTTTCATACTCTTTACACAATTCGAATGACTTTTTAATAAAATATGAGGTGAGTTTTT
>NW_020222629.1:0-1325 GCF_003070985.1 Temnothorax curvispinosus
TTTTTTTTGTTTATTTTGTTTTTTATTGTATTTTTTAATTTGTTATTAACTATTTTTTTTCTTTTTTATTATTTTATATTTATCGTTTTTATCTTTTATTTTTATTTTTGTATTTTGTTTTACATTGCTTTCTTTTATTATTATTATTATATTATTGCATATATCTTTTTAACTTTATTGCCTGATGTAAATAAGAACGTGCGGAATTATTTCGAAAGTGGATTGTAGTTGTGTTCGTTTACGTGATAAGTCATCATATTCATACCACTTCAAACCTATGTATACAATCGCTGTATAGTGCCCTGCTCTAGAGTTTGCTCTAGTCGGTCCAATGTATCTGATTGCCCCAATGAAATTATAATATATTCCCTCAACTTCAACGCGTTTACTTATTGCGTTGAGCTCCATGCAACCTAAGGGCAATTTTGCTGAATTTGATGGAACATAATTTTTGTCTGTCAGAATGCTCATATCGATAAGAACATGAGGGCCATATATCAATTTATAATCTTGCGTTTGTTTACAATTTTTGCAGATATAATTTGTATTGATCGCACTATTTATTGCGTCTTGCATATGGCCTGGTCCGTTTTGAAGGATTATATCGACGTTAATATTCAAGAACGTAAAACTGCGTTCGCTGGTTTTTTTACAAGCATTGCAACAAAGAGATCTTGTGTAGCTCGGATGTAAAATGTATTCCGCAAGATGAGCAACATTGCAGTTTGCATCTAAAGTTTGCAATTGTCGTGTGTACTGCGACATTTTAAGAATTGGAACATTGCGTAAAATTCGAGCTCTCTCAACTTTAGCTGCTGCGGTCACTTTGCCATCCGTTAAAAGCTTTTCAGCTAATTTTGTAATTTTGCTGTCAATTGCACAGGTTGCTTCTTTATAAGAAGGATTTGTTGCTATTGCACTCATTTTAGCTTGTAGTAACGAGTCAAAAGCACATGTGTCTTTTACAATAATTTTAATCCCGTCGCAATGCACTGGTTCGCATAGATTCCCATTAGGCATCAGAGGTATACCTACTGCAGCGCCGTTCGGCAAAAAGTCCCAATCGGTGCAGGCATCCAAATAATTAAGTTTCTTTCGGTATTTTCCATTATTGTCAATCTTTCTTTTTCGTTTATTTGCATCGGTTTTACCCTCTCCCCGCCAGTTTTCTTTATTATTTAATTCATTTTCACTTTCGCGAGATACAACAAATGTGTTTCTTTCTTTCTGTGGCTCTTCTTTTAATGGAGTGGAGGTTTTAGCATAGCATGCGTTAAATTCGGATTCGGATGGAAGAGTGGAAGTGTTACTGCTCAATTTTGTAC
>NW_020222630.1:0-6256 GCF_003070985.1 Temnothorax curvispinosus
TGTGTAAGTAAACCCTGTGGGCAATCGACATCGTGTGCAATCGGCACGGTGTGCAATCGGCACCGTGTCCGATCGGCACCGTGTGCAATCGGCACCGTGTCCGATCGGCACCGTGTGCAATCGACACCGTGTCCGATCGGCACCGTGTGCAATCGGCACCGTGTGCAATCGACACCGTGTCCGATCGACACCGTGTGCAATCGACACCGTGTCCGATCGGCACCGTGTGCAATCGACACCGTGTCCGATCGGGAAATATTGTCGTGTCCGATTTGTAATGTGCGCAATCGGGACAATCCCGTCGTCTCAGTCAAACGTTCATCCGTGATAAACGTATTTAATTGAGTTGCCCACATGGCGTAGGGGGTTGCGCTCTGTCCATCGGACACTACCAGTTTGTAGCGATCAAGAACATCATTTTTCAGAGCGGGTTTTACGATCTTTTGGATACTTTGTAAACCACATACACGCGTCGTAGACAAGGCCGTACTAACACGTACACGCGAAACTCGTTAAAAAGTTACAAATGCTTGCTTGCAACGTCTATACTCACCAATATTTGGAGCACCGGTTTTTCAACGTCCACGCCCCGCATGATTCTCTGCGAAAAATAAACGCGTGAATTTTACATACGCGAACGACCAAACACGCGACGACTTTCACTTGCCGTACTTCCAGGGCTCCTTCCGTTAATTCATACATGACTGTGCGTTCGTCGCAGCGTAGTGAGAAAAACTTTACTGCGTGCTTCGCCACCAAAAAAAAACCGCGGCAGTTGATAGTCACTGTTGTTCCTTTCGTACATCTTGAAAAAGAACGGTCGTGTTGAATATTTTTTATGCAAGCTACGCGACGTAACGTACGAAAAGTAACAGACGTCGTTTCGTTCCTGAACATTCAAGACGGAACAACGACGACGACGACGACGCGCTCGAACTCGTGCGTCATTCATCTTGAACGTTCAGGAACGAAACGACGTCTGGCACTTTCATGTCGTACGTCGTTTAACTTTTTTGAAGAGGTTAGGAACTACGCAACTTTTAGCAAAGCGTGCGCGCGCGCGCGCGCGCACTCCCGTTTCACGAACGTTCACCGGCGACTCGCCGTGGTGACTGTGACGTCCTGGGTGATGCGAGGTGGCTCGATCCGGCAGAACGTTTCCGTCGAAATCAATTTTTATGGGTTCTTCTTGCAGTTAAAGAGGTAAAACCCCAGGATAATTAGCTGTTGGTCGGCGATGTAGATTATGGCTCCTTGGATCCGTCGAAGGTAGGTAATTCAATAATCTTTATTTTTTTTTTTATATAAAAGAGTATGATATTTATTGTAGAACTTTTACGATACAAGTGGCTTATGTGGGAGGATGAAACAAGTATAAGATATGTGACCTTTCTTGGCTCATTCCACACTCTCCGTCGAGAGGGTGAAAGATTCTGCTTTTATACAATTTCGGAAACGGTAGTGGGAGGTGACCGCACCTCGTTACAATGAGTCATAAGGCGTTGTCTAGCGGATGTGAGTCTACTTCTAGGGGTGTGGCTCGCTTGCCAGCAATGAGTCATAGGGTGGTATCTTGAAATTCATTACCTTATATGGTCATGCGTGGCGTTCTGCTTCGACATGTCCATATATGGTCTATGCGAAGACTAGATTCACTCGAATGAGTCATACAGGTGACTCATCTGAATTCTGTTTTATTCTTTAGTCTAATAGCGATTTGTATTGAGAGCGATACCTACTTTCATTATGAAATTTCAATATGACTTTTATCAAAAAAGAAAATAAGAAATCTTCAATATTTTAATTTTAAAATGTACAAATATATGTTGAATATTATTTAAGTTTCTTCAGACATACTTTACATACAGTAGAATAATTTAATAGTACAATTAAAGTCATTATTAGCATGTCTAAAGTATAAAAGATATTGCTCTCTTCGTCTAATAGTTAATATGGTATATCTGACTCTCTCTTTCTCTCTTTCAGATCGTACAATATTCGCATCTCGCTCGGATTCGTGTTCCTTATGCTACGCATAATACAATTTTATCTTTCTCAGGTTCGTGAGTAACGCTTCGGCGCTTGACGTTCGATATTTATATTAATTTTGGTAAGTATATATATATTTGTTAATAGTAATATTAATAAAAGTGATGTTAGCGGTGTTAATAATGATTCTAATATCAGGTTAATAATATATCGTGCAGATAGAAATGGTCAGTATTCTCATTAGTACAGGAAATCAATGAAATTAAATTATATATATTGTTTGGCGCTCACCAAACTGTAGATAGATGCATGTATCATACTTAATTGTTTAGTCTCGTTACTCGTTGTACATAGTATTCTTGCGTACCTAGTCTTAAGTATTTCGGTGACTCGCGTGAAACGTCGGCGGATCGCGATCAACGCGGAATCGATAATCGCGCGACTCACCAATCGGTGCTGCCCTCGCTCACCCCACGAGGGCACCCGCCTGAAGAACAAGTACTCGCTCGCGACACTGTTCCAGCGCCGCGAGCTCTCGGCACTCATCGTTACGACGTCTCGGAGCACAGAGAGATTAACGGAGCACAGAGAGATTATCGGAGCAGAGAGACTTGCGCTAATATCCGGAGTCGCGAGATCATCCGCTCGCTCCCGGATAGTGCAATCGCCTACTTTTTCGGCCTGTTTGTGTGCTGCCTTTAACTGCTTCCTCCTGCTTGCTTGCTGCCTGCCTTAACTTACTGCTGCCTGCCTCGCTTTCGCCTTGCTTGCTGCCCTGCTTGCGCTGCTGCACGAGCCCGATCGCGACCGAGCCGAAGCATCCAGGAGTCGACGGCACAACGAACGGTGAGTCGCATTTGCTTAAGATAACTCGCTTTGGGGGAGGCTTACACCCCCTGGTCCTTCGAGCTTCGCTTATCGCAAATCCGGGTACGGCTCTACCGCCCCCCGAGCATATATATATATATAATAAGATTTTTATTATTTTTATATCTCGCAAGTGGTTGGGAATTTGATAGGAGTGTATAGGAAATATATTGTAGGACTTTCACTAAAGTATAATATAGCATTGAAAAATTTTATTGTTAATATATGTATTTGTTAATAACAAATTATTAATTAAATAAATTGGTACTTTTTAATTTGCATATTAATATTGTTATGTTCTCTTTATTTAAGAGATTTTGAATTTCTAATATCATCTTGTTTATGAGCATTCTTTATTTTATTGTTATAAATATTTCGTAAATAAACAATTGCAGAAATAAAAGTTATTATTATTTTTACGGAGTTGCTAATGCGGATTTTACATATACATGTGAAATTTATATATATCTGAACGAGTTTTATTATGGGGTGTCGGGACACAATTAAAGATATATATTTCTTCGATTAATTAGGTATAGGAGTTGATTAAAAATTATGCTTTATATATTATTTTCAATGGGAAATGTTCAGGTTATCAGTGTATATAAAAAGAGATTTTTTACGATTGTGGTTTATGGGATATTATAATATTAATTCCCATGTCCTGAGAACTACCTGAGGACATGTATATATATGTTTGTCACAGGGTAGGTTTCGGGTCTTTTGTCTTATACCTGGTGGTTTTTCCTTTAGATTTTCGTGTAGCTTTCATTAGAAAAGTGACATGGTTTAAACTTATATAAAAATTGTTATACGTGATCCGAGGTATAAGTTAAAAATATTTATTGACATGGTCAATAATTTATTTATGATTGTTTATAGAATAAGTTGCAAAATTAAATAACTATATAGTAAATGTTTTTCTATTGAACGGTTTTAATGATTATCAAGAGACACGGTAGTGTCTCGCGCCAAGTACGCGCGAAGCGAGACGCACCGTGACTCTTTTACGCGAACGCATGAGTTGCGAGTATCCGAGATTTTGAGATCTCAATAACGAGTAAACGGATCAATTTCTAAGTAGGTTCGATCGACAGCTTGGGGTTTGATTTATAAATAAGAGTCTTTTTTTTCCGTTACGTGCCTTACGAGCGAAGATATTGCGATGCAAAGTCCAAATGTGGAAAATTTTTTTTTAAGAAACGTCCACGTCGGACAAAAATGGCGGCTGGTGTGTCACTTTCCCATTTTTGACACAAGATTGCACTCGTGCACTGTCGCAGTGCGTGACAGTTTTTTACAACCTAGAAAAGGATAAGTGTAAGTGTGTGATAGTCGTGACCGTTGCCGCGTCGTGACAGATAGTAAAATATATATAAGTATTGACCGTAGAGAGCTGATGCCGAGAGATCTTTAAGAAAGAAGGTGTATCTACAAAATCGTACAAACACGTACGTATATGCTGCCTTGTAAAAGTTGTCAAACTGTATGTTTACGCGAGCGTTACTTCTGTAGTAACTTACGATAATTCACTCGTTTACGCGGAGTAAATTATTGTAAGTTACTACAAAATCCCGTTTACGCGAAGGAAAATTCTGTTTACGCGAAGGAATTATCGTAAGTTTACTACGCTCGCGTAAACGTAGTAAGTGAAATATATAAAGTATTAACCACAGAGAGCTGATGTTGAGGAGATCTTTAAAAGAAAGAAGGTATATCCAAAATTGCACACGTACGTATATGCTGTCTTGTAAAAGTTGTCGAACTATATGTTTATGCGAGTGAGTACATCTGTAGTAACTTACAGTAATTCATATTAAGATACGTCGTCGTCTCTCAATCAGAGAAACGTAACCTTCACTACTTTCAACGGTAGCTCTTGATTTCCGATCATAATAGTTGCTATAAAATCTCCCGGAGGAATTATCGTATCGTAAGTTACTACAGAAGTAACGTTTGCGTAAATAGGTTATAAAAATAACACGATGTTATATATGCGGTTTGCCGTGAATATATATATATATATATATATATATATATATGTGTGTGTGATTTTTGCCTAGTGCTCTGAATGTCATCTAGTCATACATATCAAGAATTTTCGATGGGCTTCTTCAGAAGATAGGATACGAAGAAAATCCTAATGCATGATGACGATATCACAAAGATGCTAAGGCTAGATGCCACGAAATGTGCATGTACCGTCGGTCACGCGGAATGCAAGAGCAAATCCGCCGTTAAATTGAGCGAACATTTACGAATCTTGATACCCACAAGTAATTTCTTACAATCTTCTTATGATCCTGATTATCTCATAATTTATATTTTTGTACGTGTACTTTATGCTTTGATAGAAGGAACGTGAAAAAAAGCAGGAAAAGGAAAGAGCACTATTAGCGGCGAAGCAGACAGAAAAGAGCAAACAGAAGAGACAGATTCAAGCTTTGTCTTTTAATCTGGACGAAGACGAAGATGAAGCTGAGATGTCTTCTGACGAAGACAATGCCGAAAAATCCCCGCAGTCAGAAAATGTGCAATCTGATGGCCCTGCGATTAAGAAGATTTAGAAAAATCCAGATGTAGATACATGTTTTTTGCCAGTAGGGAAAGAGACGAGGAGGAAAATAAACTTAGGGAAGAATTAAGACAAGAATGGGCTAGAAAGCAGAACGCGTTGAAGGAAGAAGAAATTGAGATCACATTCAGTTATTGGGATGGATCTGACCATCGTCGGAGTGTTATAATGAAGAAAGGTGAATGTCTCAGTGGTTTAGAGAACGTTTAAGTTATTAAAATACTTCAGTGTCACTTTTGGAGTAACATTGGCATGATATATAATGTTCTGCTGCATAAATTAAATTTTCACATACAGGTAATTCTATCTATTAGGTTCTTCAGAGATGTTTAGAAGTTCTGAGACCCGAATTCAGCGAGCTTAAAACAGTAATGGCAGATCAGTTAATGTATGTCAAGGAGAATCTTATATTACCGCACCATTATACGTTTTACTGCAACTGTAACTGATTTTATTGTAACTAAGGTAAATATACTAAATGATAAAACTTATGAAGCAATATCACAATGTTGGCATGTTATTTTAATGTATGTAATATTGCGATTAGGCACGAGGAAAGAGCGGGCCTCTGTTCACATTTGACGTTCACGATGATATTCGTATTATGCACGATGCTTCTGTCGAAACCGAGGAATCACATGTCGGAAAAGTTTTACTTAGGTATTTATTATTTTTTCTCATTAGATCATGGTACGAGAGGAACAAACACATTTTTCCAGCAAGTAGATGGGAAGCTTTTGATCCAACGAAAAGTTACGACAAGTATACAGTGTCGGATCAAAATAGGAAGAAAGCTAAAATCTGATCTTAGATTCAACAAATTGT
>NW_020222631.1:0-15665 GCF_003070985.1 Temnothorax curvispinosus
AGAGAGAGAGAGAGAGAGAGAGAGAGAGAGAGAGAGAGAGAGAGAGACTATTTGCGTGTCTGATTACATATGTCCTTCGGGGCGAAGCCCGGGTAACCAGCTAGTAATTATATATAATTTTTTTCCCGGGTACGCACACATGACCCGGGACACTTTTTAAAAAGTGAAGGGCAGTTTTCCCATGCTACCGGGCGCGTCCACAGGTTGCGGATAGTGGAACGTCCAGGGAGGTCTCTCTGGACAGTCGTGAATAACAATCAGAGACTTGTCTCTGAGCGGAATAAGCGATCGCGGACAAGGGAATCAAAAAACCCGAAACCACAATGGAAGAGAGTGATATAAATAGATATACCCCAGGAGGTAACCCAGAAATGGGGAATCCTTCCACTTCCTTGGAAGTGGCTGAGCTCCGATCGGATTCTGGGGGGGGCTCAATATTACTCGATTCGGAGCCGACGGTGGAACACTTGGCTGTCGGAACCACTCTACAAGCATCAAGTGGAAAAATGGAGATTGCTACTCCTGCGGGCGGGGCGAGTCCGAGGAGCATCTCTTCCCGGCTGGAGAAAGTACAGATCGACAGGGCGACCGATGACGAGCAATCGATTAAGGGTGGCAGTGTTGACTGTATGGACTCCGACGTCGAGAGGGATCTTCTTGACTCAGAGGCCGACATAGCTTGCCAGGAGGAAGCAAGATCCAAAAAGAAAGAGATGACGGCAGCTCAAAAGGCTAGGAAAGCCTACAGAAATGCCCTGTCATTTCTAAAAAAGATGGATAACAAGAAGGATAAGGAACTGACCGCCAGGGACAGGGACCTCATCAAACTTAACAAGAAAAAGGTCTCCAAATTTGAAGCCGAACAACAGCAACAAAAACTGGAGACAATCACCGAAGAAAGAGAGGTAGCAAGGACTAAGCCGGCAAAAAAGCTACAGAGGGCCAACGCTACGGTGGAATCTCCAAAGCCGGACAAACCCAATTTGCCACCTTCCGAAAGGAAAACGGTAAAGAGGGTGCGATCGGGCGACGGAGAGGAAAGCGAAGCAAAAAGGGTCAAGCCCTCGATAAGCTTCGATTCGCCCGAGGACTGTCGGATTGCCATCATAGATCGTTCTGATCCGGATGGCAGGATGACGGCCAAAAGGTGGATGGAGGTGGAAACGAGGGTTCTGCTGGCCATAGCCGAGCTGGATGGAGATAGTTGCGGGGAGGTTGACTTCGACGGGGCCGGCTGGCAGAAGGGCGTCAAAGTTGTTGGATGCAGCAACAGAAAGTCACGCGACTTTCTAACGCAAGTCATCGGCAGCTGCGGCGAGCTCTGGCAGGGAGCCTAACTCGAGGTCATCCAGATGTCGCAACTACCGCTGAGGAAGAAAATCTCACTATGGATCCCACCTCCGGTTCCGGAAGGAGACGATACCGTGGTGAAGATTTTGGGCAAACAAAATAAAGGCCTGAAGACTCAAAGCTGGAGGATTATCTCATCGGCCAAGAGTCAAAATGGCAAAGGAAAGGACTTCGTCTTCACGATTGATGACGAGTCTATGGACACTCTTAGGAAGTCAAAAGGAAGCATCAAATTCGGCTTGGGTACGCTGAAAGCGAGGCTTCCAAATGACAAGAGCAGCGCAACGGCCAGGGCTTCAGGTGGTTCAGATTAATCTGAATCACTGCGAGGCGGCCACGGAGGATTTGATGCTGTTCATGACTGAAAAGAATGTGGATGTGGCCCTGGTCCAAGAGCCCTGGCTTGCAAAGGACAGGGTTCGAGGACCAAGGAGTATACCCTGCTACATTCTCAGACTGCAGGTAAGAAAAGAGCGTGTATAGTGGCAAAGAGATCCCTAAAACTCACACTACTAACACAATATAGCACAAATGACCTGACCGTGGCGACCTGCGAGAGCCAGGGGAACATGAAGCTTCTTCTGGCTTCTGCATACATGCCATATGATGAGGCTGAACCACCACCAGAGGCCGTCCAAAACCTGGTATTGGTAGCCAGGAAGCAGGGCAGACAACTGGTGATAGGATGCGATGCCAATGGACACCACATCCAATGGGGAAGCAAGGATATAAATGAGAGAGGTGAGTCAATAATGGATTTTATTCTTACAAATAACCTGACTGTTTGCAATAGAGGCAATATGCCGACGTTTGTGAACAAGGTTAGGGAAGAGGTGATAGATCTGACCTTGACCACAGGCGAGGAGGGGTTGATAGTTGAGGACTGGAGGGTCTCCTTAAAACGATCCTTCTCGGATCATTGGAGAATTTTATTTAGAATAAACCGCGCGGCCCCAACTAGCAAGCCCTTTAGGAACCCCAAAAGAACGAACTGGGAAATGTTTAGCGAACTCGTGGAGGGGTACGGGAATGGGGGACCAGAGTTCCAAATGTCAAAGTACCCATCTATCGAGGGAATAGAAGCTCTAGTTAATGAACTAGAAGTTGCACTAATAAGGGCTTTCAAAAAATCCTGCCCTGTTAGCCGCTCACGCAAAGCCACCAAACCCTGGTGGAATGGCGAGCTTAGGCAACTAAGGACGGAAACAAAGAAGCTCTACAACAATGCAAAAAGGGATAAGACAAAAGAGAGCTGGGATATATATAAGACCAGTTTTAATGAGTTTAAGTATAAGATAAGAGAAGCAAAGTGGGAATCGTTTAAGGAGTTCAGCGAATCCCTTATGGATACTAGCGAGGCCGCAAGGTTCAGAAAGGTGTTATCAAAGGATCCAGCGATCCCAAGTAACATCATGAAACCGGATGGCTCGTGGACTGAGTCCAACAACGAGACCCTGGAACTTCTTATGAACACCCATTTTCCTGGGTGCGGGAACATTGATTACAATGATGTAAGAAGGGATGATTTCCACAGACGGGGGGATTTGATGACCCCTGCGGAGAGAGAAACGAGGGCGAAAATGATCGTCACAGAGGAGAGAGTATTATGGGCGGTGCATTCCTTTGACCCATACAAATCTGCGGGCCCGGATGGGATACTACCCATTATGCTACAAAAATCTCTGAACAGCATTATTGGGATGCTAAAGAGAATCTTCGTGGAATGTCTTGCACTAGGCTACATACCGAGAAGATGGAGAGAGGTAAGGGTGGCGTTTATAACCAAGGCTGGTAAACCGAGTCACACTACGCCAAAAGATTTTAGGCCTATTAGTCTATCATCGTTTCTACTGAAAACACTAGAGAGACTGATAGACATGCATATAAAAGAGACCACAAACATAGAAAATCTGTGCAAAATGCAACATGCCTATCTAAGAGGCAAATCGGTCGAAAGCGCACTACACGTGGTTGTCGGAACAATTGAAAAATCCCTCAAAGACAAGGAATACACTTTGGCTGCATTCCTTGACATAGAGGGGGCTTTCAACAACGTCAAAACTGAATCTATAAAAAAGGCTTTAGAAACATTAGGTGTAGAGCACATGGTCACGGAGTGGGTGATAAGGATGCTGGAAAGCAGAGTTATTACCTCGGAAATAGGCAACAGCTTCACTAGCAAGAAGGCAACAAGAGGCACACCGCAAGGAGGAGTGATATCACCGCTATTGTGGTTGATCGTGATAAACAAGATCCTAACAATCTTTAAAGAGAAAGGGATCAAAATGATAGCATATGCAGATGACGTAGTCATACTGATCACAGGCAAATACTTGTCTACAATCAGTGAGATTATGGAATCTGCGCTAAAAGAACTATCAAAGTGGGCAGGAGAGAATGGTCTAGGGGTAAACCCGAGCAAGACCGAGCTCATCCTATTCACAAGAAAGTATAAAATACCCAATTTTACACCACCAAAGCTGGAGGGGAAGGCACTTACACTTTCAAAGGAAATTAAATACCTCGGAATTATCCTAGACTCCAAACTCTCATGGAAAAGGAACGTGGAGGAAAGGATGAGGAAAGGAATGATTGCCTACTATGCGTGTAGGAAAATGTTTGGAAGGAAATGGGGCCTGATGCCGCAAATCATACATTGGATGTACACTGCGGTAATAAGACCGATCATTACATACGGAGCATTAGTCTGGTGGGAAGCCATGAACAAGGAGGTAAACAAAAAGAGCCTTACCAAGGTACAAAGGCTTGCAGCCCTGGGTATCACAGGAGTGAGGAATAATACAGCACAAGCTGCATTGGAGGCAATCTTGAACCTACAACCACTTGAGCTGTACGTTAAAGGCCAAGCAGCAAAAGGAGCCGTAAGGCTCAGGGAGTCAAATCTCTGGAAGCCGATCAACTACGGACATTCAAGAATACTGGAGGAGATCGGAAAACTGAACAGTAACAAAGGACTAAACCTGAATAGTCCAACGGACTACTTAGTTGCCAGGCATAACTTCGAGGGGTGTGTTAACATACGCATCCCCTCTAAGGAGGAATGGGAGGATAACTCGGTGATAAACGAACACGAAACATCAGTCTACACCGATGCCTCCATAACCAAAACGGGTGCAGGCATTGGAATCTACTCTGAGGCGCTCAGCATCCAGAAGTCATACAGACTAAAGAACGGTTGCCACGCCATACAGGCAGAAATCTGTGCAATAAGGGAGGCAGCCAGGCTAATCTGGGTGAGTGGCAAACCATTAAGGGATGTCACAATCTACTCTGACAGTCAGGCTGCGCTCAGAAGTATTGCATCAAAAACAGTGAGATCAAAGGTAGTGATGAGTTGCCAAGAAGCGCTGTCCTGGCTCCGCGGCGACGGGGTCGGTCTGCGCTGGGTTCCCGGTCACAAAAATGTGGTAGGGAACATAGGTGCGGACAGACTGGCGAAGCTGGGGGCGGGAGGGAACGGCGCGGAGGTAATGGACTCCCCACTACCACCGATCAGTTCACTAAAAGATGCCATAGAGGAAATTATACTGGAGAAACACAGAGAGATTTGGCAAAACCGGAATGATTGCGGGATAGCCCGAAATCTCTGGCCTAAGATAGATAACAATAGGACTAGGCAACTATTGAAACACAAGAAGAACCTGGTTCGCATAGCAGCAGGAGTCGTCACAGGAAACTGTGCGGTCGGAGTGAACCTCCAGAAATGGAAAATCACAGACGACAGCAGCTGCAGAGAATGCAACGAGGAAGAAGAAACAATTGAGCATCTGATGTGCTGGTGTCCAGCCCTAGAAAACCGACGCCTCCAGACAATGGGACAAGAATTTCTGGATGGACTGGAAGACGCAGCGGAGATGGGCATTGACAATATAATGAGCTTCGCACGGAACTGGAAGTGTTTCAACGCGAGGTGGTAAAGACGGGTCAAGGGTTAAAAATAGGGTATCACAATGGACCTCAGGTCTCCGAGTGAATGGTCACTAGATGACCACACCCTTTCACCTAACCTAACCTAACGCACACATGACCTGCAGTATCATTTTATAATACTGAATTATATAATATTATGTAACGAATTTTTGAATTTAATATCTATAATATATATAAAAACGATTCAAATAAATTTTTAAATTAAGATTAAATATCTGCAGCATATATGATAACTTGCGAATCTATATCTATACAGATATAGTGCTGTATCTGGTTGTACATAGGACAAGATTAGGCATATTAATATATCTGGCTATATATGACTTCATATATAGTTGTATATAATGCTATATCTAGTTATATGTAGAGTGCATTACTCATATATCATTATATCTGGCTTCACATACATTTATATACGATTAGATATAGCGCTATTTCTGGTTGTATATAGCACCAAATTAGTCACATTAATATATCTGGCTATATATGACTGCATATATAGTTGTATACAATGCTATATCTTGTTATATGTAGGGTGCACCATTCATATATCATTATATCTGGTTTCACATAAAATTATATACATTTATATACAAGTAGATATGGTGCTATATCTGGTTGTATGTAGGACCACTGATTGCACATGTGGCCATGTATAATTAGATATGACCCCATATAAAAACATATATAATTATATGTATACCAGATATAATTATATATGATTATATTTAATCATTTTTTCCCGGGCCATTTTTATCTTTGTATTCCTTATTTTTTTGACAAGCTTCCAACCATTTCGATCGCAAATCCGGATCTTGGGAAAATGTATGAAATACTACTTTTTTATTGAAGACATGAGACGTCCGATTTTTGCAATTGTTTACAAAACATTTCGGCATGATGTCCGAAATAATAATAAACTATATAACACTATATATCGTTGAGCACAGCTGAGCATTAAATACATATATATCAATTATATGATCATGGTAGATTTGCAGAATGGGTAAAATCTGATTGGTTGACTACTCCCCACCACTTTCGGACGACTGCGCATCCTCCGAAATGTCTCACCTTCTATACTTCCACCATGTGTACGACCTCACCAGCTCTGTATTTGCACAATACAGACGGGGAGCTCGACATAACCTTGTCTTGACGAGACATTTGCCTTTCCAGCTATGGCAGTAGACGTCACTTCCCTCGAGCCAGGACCAGCGAAAGCAGTAAGTTTTTTATTAGAGCCAGCTGACACGATTTCTGCCGAAGGGCCTTGTTGGGGTAGTTTGTAATACGCGCGCAGAGTGTAGCGCGTAGGTCGTGCGTAGGTAGCGTGCGCGTAGCAAGCTTGTGATTGGCTATACCGTTAGTGGCGTTGCAGTAAGCGGGGGCACGTGACCACTTCTTGTCGGTCGTTGTACAGAAGAAGTTCCGTTGCGTTACAGCTCGTTCGAGGACACATTACAGTCCTATACGGCTTGATTATTAAATACACGTAGTTACTATTACAAGTACGGGCGGTGTTCAGTAATTTCTCCTGCCTCCTTTCCTCCGCCCACGGCCTACATTCGGCCACATATACAATAGGCCTCCCGACGCTTTTACAAGGGAGCTGTTCGGTTCGGGACTAAAGCAAATAGAGGCGGCATCATGGAATGACTCAGTCACCCAAGCCTGGCGCAGTATCACTTGCGAGGGCCTTTTTCCCGATCTCAGGGACCCTCTCCTCAAGAAGTATATGCCCATTGAGGCAAGGGCTTTTCTCAAAGCCCCGAAATTGAACCCCGAGTTTAAATCGGCTCTCAAGGGCAACTAGGTCGTCAGCAGAGATGAATTTCGGGCCAAGGACCAGGACCAAACAGGCATTGCTTTGTGCGCTTTGGGCGATTTCAGACTTTCTCAGACCCGAAATTCAACAGTCTTTATCCGCTGAGGCTCGTGTGGTTGTCATCAAGGTCAATGAGGGCGCCCAGATTTTAGCAGATTATTTCTACCGCTTATCCCTCTCCAGAAGAGCTCAGATTAAGCCATAACTTAACCTCCTAGCGAAGAATACGGACGATGCTATTCCAGCCGATTATTTCTTATTTGGTACGGCATTTGGCGAAGAATTAAAGAAAGCATCTACCATGAAGAAGTCTTCCAAGAGTATTGCTAAAACTCCGTTGGTGGTATCAAAGAACATGCATCAGCCTATTAAACAACCAGAACAGGTAACGCCTACCAGGTCGGGAAACCCCCGCGTCCCTGCAACGAACAGAAAATCATCGGCGACACCCTGGGCAGGGACGTCAAGGTATGCGAGCAGCAGTCGCCAGTCAGCCCATCGGCACAAGTCCCGTTCGAGGAAGCGTTAAGTAGCGATCAGGTACGGATTGGGGGCCGCCTCTCTAATTTTCTCCCTCAGTGAAGGCAGATTACCACAGATGCGGTGGTCCTGCAGGCTATATCGGGTTATAGACTACCCTTCAGTCGGCACCCTTCTTGTCAGGTTAATGAACCTCCCGTTTTTTTGACAGATTTGGAACAACAGGTCTACCAAGAGATTAGCAGACTTTGTGATATTGGGGCGGTTGAGCGCGTTCGAGATTCTGAAGATCAATTTCTATCTTCTTATTTTGTCATCCAGAAGTCGTCAGAAGGTTGGAGATTTATTCTGAATCTGAAGTTACTCAATAACTTCATTGTCGCCCCACACTTTAAAATGGAGGATTGGAAGACCGTGGTCCAGCTTCTATCACCGGGAGATTTTCTTGTATCTATAGATCTAGAGGATGCTTACCTGCTTGTGCCGATTTATCGAGATGATAGGAAGTTTCTCCGTTTTTGTTTTAAAAATCAGACTTTTCAATTTAGAGCCCTTCCTTTTGGTCTTGCTTCTGCACCGTATATTTTTACCAAAGTTTTAAAGCCAGTAGTTCATTATCTTAGAGAAAAGGGTTTTTTGTCGGTTGTTTATTTGGATGATTTTTTACTCATTACTTCTTCCCGCAAACAAGCGTTAGAGAACGTCGCCACAACTTCAAATCTTCTATCTTTGTTAGGTTTTATTATCAATAAAAGTAAGAGCGTTTTTTTTCCTTAGAGATCGCGTCGCTTTTTAGGCCTTAATTTTGATACGGATCGTTTTGCGATTTTTATTCCTGACGACAAAAGAGAGAAACTTCTTCACAGGACAATGGATTTTTTAGAGAAAAAATTGTACAAGATCCGCGATTTGGCAAGTCTTATCGGCTCCTTGATATCAGTATGTCCCGCTGTCCAATACGGGATTTTACATACTAAAACCCTAGAGAGGGAAAAGTTCTTAGCACTCTCAGCGGCAGAAGGAAATTTTGAGACCAGGATGGTCCTTCCCTCTATGATTCAAGAGGATTTGTTATGGTAGAAATCCGTGTTCGCGGACAGGTTTTAATATAACGCAATTAGATCAGGCCGCTTTGAGCTTGAGATTTTTTCAGATGCCTCACTATCAGGTTGGGGGGCTGCCTGTAACGATAATCGAACGCATGATTTCTGGTCAGAGGACGAAAAACGCAACCACATCAACTATTTGGAACTGTTGGCTGTCTTCTATGCTCTCAGATGTTTTGTTTCTCATTTGGAGAATTGTAATATCCTATTAACAGTGGATAATACTACTGGCAATACACCTTGTCCTACATCAATCGAATGGGATCGGTTAGATTCCCCCAATTATCCGACCTGACAAGACAGATCTGGTGCTGGTGCGCAGTCCGAAATCTTTTTATCTATGCAGCATATATCCCCTCGGCGCAAAATATCGTGGCCGATGCGGAATCTAGAATCGTTTCTGTAGAAACTGAGTAAACCTTAGAGCAGGCGTATTTCAATGAAATTTTTTCTGTTTTCGGTCTTTTCGAGATTGATTTATTCGCATCTTCGATCAACGCAAAGTGCACTCACTTTGTAGCATGGTTGCCAGATCCTCTGGCTTACGCAATAGACGCTTTTTCTCTAGACTGGAGTAAATTCTACTTCTACGCCTTTCCACCTTTTATATTAATTTTAAGAGTTCTTCGTAAAATAATTTCGGACAGGGCAGAGGGGGTAGTAGTGGTGCCATGGTGGCCAGCTCAACCTTGGTTTCAACTGTTTAACAAACTTAGCGTTTACCAACCGATTCGGTTTGAGCCGAATATTAAAATGCTTTCGTCTCCTTTTAGGAAGATACACCCCGCGTGGAACAGGATTTCCCTGGCAGCCGCGAAATTATCTGCCAAGCATTACTGTCAAGAGGAACTTCTGCAGCAGCGTTAGAAGTCACCCTCGCTTCGATTTCAAATGCAACTATCGCACAATATGCTAAACCTTTACGTCTGTGGTGGCACTTCTACAGGCAGAAGGAGATATCCTGTTTTTCTCCATCGGTATCGCAGGTTTTGGAGTTTTTATCCTCTCTGTTACCGAACGTTAGGTCTTACTCTACTTTAAATACCTATCGCTCAGCAGTTTCTCTTCTTTCACCTGACGAGGTGGGCTCCCACGCTCTGGTGAGAAGATTTTTGAAAGGGGTCGCAACTTTGAAGCCTCAGCGCCCGCGATACGATTTTATCTGGGATCCATCCCCAGTGTTAACTTACTTGGCAACCTTGTTTCCTCATGAGGGTTTAACTCTCGAGAAGGTGTCGGGCAAATTATATAGTGACTTTAATGGCTCTTACAACGGCCCAAAGGATGCAGACATTAGCGGCCATTCAAGTCTCCAATATTGTCCTGTCGGACATGTTAGTAATCAGGATTCCGGCTAGGTTAAAGACTTCAGAAATTGGACGATTCCAGCCTTTACTTACGTTCAAACCTTTTCCGGACAGACCTGAGCTCTGTGTCTTCTCCTTAGTAAGGTTCTATCTCGAGCTCACGCGCGAGCTTCGACAAGAAGGCTGCGGGGCGCTCTTTATCTCCCATCGTCCCCCACATAAAGCAGTATCTTCACAAACATTAGGGCGTTGGGTGAAATCCGAATTAGAGGCTGCAGGAGTTAATACGTCCGTTTTTCAGCCCTCTCCACATGACACGCCTCTGCTTCTTTCGCTGCAGGCAGGGGCATTAGTGTGGAGGAGATTCGTCGTACCGCGGGCTGGACCAGATCTTCTGAGGTCTTCGCCCGTTTTTATAACCGTCCCATAATAGAGACCGCCTCGCTTCAGACCGCGATTCTCAATAGTCTTTAGTTTTTAAGCGGTTATTCTTCTCTATTATTTTATTTGTGTTCAGTCTTTTTAGTTAAAATGTTTACAAGGTCATCAGAATATTAATTTTGTTCTCTGCTTATACACAGATGTCTAGATGATTTTAAGAATGTTCATCTACGCATGTATATGTATTTATGTATAGTTTGTTTTATACATATATAAATTTTCTCACAAATCTGACAATGAACGTTAAATATCTGCACTTATATATCCATCCGGACGAGACGGACATAATTGAATAGTTGAACAAACTTACCTAGTAAAGTTCGACTCCAATTATGCTCTTGTCTCGTCCGGATGGATAATCCCTCCCCCCTGGACCCTTCTGGTCAGATTTGTGAAGTTAAAAAATGAAGATCCAGGAAGGCGCATGTGCGACGGTGGCGCGTGGCGCGGCCCAGCGCGGCGTGAAAGTTTTTTCTTTAAATTGGCCTGTTGTGGATGACGCATGAAGTGCGACTGCACTTATATACACTTATATATCCATCCGGACGAGACAGGAGCATAATTGGAGTCAAACTTCACTAGGTAAGTTCGTTCAACTATTCAATTAAACCAGATTTTAAACAGTTGTAAACATATTCTCCATGAATAAAGGTAATTTTAATTTTAATTTTCAAAACTAATTTTACTCTATAAAACTTTTTAATTTCACAACTTTTAACTGTCGCTGTCAAACAGCGTGGCAACAATAATTTCCTGATATTCTTGTCGGTGCCAAAAAGTGTGGCAACAGGAGATTTCCTTCCTTTACCTGTCGCTGCCAAAGAGTGGCAATAGGATTTTTTTTAATCCTTATTCATGCCCAGAAAAGGGGGCAAAAGATTCCAACTTAAAAGAATTAAATATCAGATTAAACAAACTATACAAATCTTGAGATCCTTTTCCATTATTTCTCAAATTAAAGAAATTAGAAACTGAAAATCGAGATAATAAAACTCAAACCTTTATTCCATATAAATTAACCCCTTTGGATTTAATAGTAGATTTTCTAAATTTTAATTTAATAAACAAATCTGACCCTCGTTTTAAAACATACAACATTTGATATCTCTTCAGACTGGATTAATCACGCAACTTGGTCCAAATCCCGGATAAATTACTTAAATGTTTTGACCAAAAAACGGACGAATTAACTTAATTTTGACAGAACGTGACAACAGTATCTGATATATTATATTCAGTAGAACAAATTTATAATTTTTCTTGGTTGCAGTTCAAGATGTAATTGATAATGCGAACGTGGCCCAAAATTCGAAAGAAGTTTTAGTATAAAATTTTAAAAGATTACACACAATTAAAACAGACAACAGTTTGTGTTTTTGGTTAAAGCAGTCGAGAATAGGTACTCTGTATTTATTCTTTCTACTATTCTTTGCTTTAACAAAGATTATAGTTTTAAAATATATGATTGAATGAAGTTGTAAATAACATATGATCTAATAGTAATAAAAAGCAAAATATGTATTTATAAATTATTTATTTCTTTACTTACGGACATCGTGATATTTTAAGTATAACTTATAAACAAACGGAACATTAGCGACAATTTTTCTTCTGAGAATCTTTTTTACTAAACAAAATACACAAAATTTGAAAATTTCAAGGGAATCGGAGAAGGTGCCGTTATCCTTCCATCCATATTTACCTCAAGTTTTATTGAATTAGCAAATTAGGAATTAGTTACAAAAAATTATACTATTGTAATTACGCAAAAATTTATAATATTTAGGTAGAAATGAATTACGCATTACTTAAAAAAATTGGTAAAAAATTTCTAGTTACATAAAATTAGTATTTAGGCGAAAATGAATTAATTTCACCTAGATACTAATTTTCACGTACTAGAAATTTTTCTCTGACAAATTACCATTTTTTTAAAATAATGTGTAATTCACTTTTAATTAAATGTTATTAATTTTTATGTTAGTAATTTTTCTCCCGGCTGCTGCCAACCTTCGGTTGGCGAAGACGAGGGAGTATGCGTTTCACTGCGGCCGAACCTTTGTTACCTTAGTTCTCAATAACTACAACATACTTCGATATGTGCTTCCGTATATAAGTTTCTTATTGATCAAGCAAGGTTTATAGCGTATAATAATCATTAATCGTTGTGTTAAACAAAAAGCGAAAAAACGATATATTACATTTATATGTCCTCTTATTGGCTATCGACTGAGTTACAAAGGAAATTGATTAATCAATGATATGCATCCGCATGGGGAATTTTAGTCACTTCCTGTTACCTCTATTGAGCTCCGGCAGAACGTATGTACAGCTTTTCTGTTCATTGCTGCACGCTCATTGGATATCGCGCGACACTATCGCACTAGTCTGCTGGGGCCATATGTCATTTTGAAGTGGCGGGGGGGGTTTTATCAATTATATTCCTCGGGTGAGGAATTTAGGTGCCTTGTACTCTAAGGTAATCGACACATACGCTGTAGACCTAGATATTGCACGTAAAAAGACTTCGCGACAGACGCGCACACAGCCACACTCAAACAGGACTAGAAAAGATAGCGCCACTGGCGCAGTTTATTGATCCGCACTCCGTCCGATAACCTAAATAACCTTGCCTATTTTTCTGAGAAACTTAAAAACAACGTACAGGACGTCCCAGTTCTCAGAAATGATAATGTTCTTGAGATCTATCTCACGTGTATACTTTAGTTCTCTCAGTTCCTTGTCCATCTCACATCTATTGTCGTCGTAGAGTCTACATCTAAGTAAAACGTGATACAGATCCTCCCGCTCCGCACCACATTCACATCGCTCACTATCTATGTATCCCTTTCTTTTCAGGGATGAACCTAAATTGAAATGGCTCGCACGAAGCCTATTAAACATAGTCACAAAGTATCGTTCAACATTTATCTTTGAAAACCAGGGCTTAGGAGATCCATTGTAGAAATGCTGAAAATAGAAGGATCCCTTGAACTCCGATTCGCGCAATATCGTCTCTTGAGTCGCCTTCCAAGCATCCTGCTTGTCGATTCTTCTATAGTCGCCGACCGGGACCTCGATAGATGGATCGGCTTCTTCAGACGCGGCCTCCTTGGCCAGGTCGTCGGCCAGCTCGTTACCTTGAATCCCCTCATGTGCCGGGATCCACGCCAGGACAACTCTTTTGTCCCATCTAACCTCCAATTTATATATATGTCTTCTGGCTTCTGTGACATATCTATTCTTATGTACATTGATGTGGTTATTAAAAATAGCCTGCAATACAGAGCGACAGTCCGACAGGATAACAATGTCTCTTCCTCTTTCCTCGCGTTGAACGATCATCAGTTGCAGAGCCGCCCTCACCGCGAAGGCCTCCGCCGTAAAAGAGGAACAGGTCGGAGGCATGCTGATTTTGTAGGCCTCCTCCTGGTCCGAGATGATTATGCTGGCACCCGTGGATCTCGCCTCCTCACCGTACGATCCATCCGTGAATATGACCTCCGGAGAAATTAATTCATATTTGTCAGCAATCTTGCGAATCAGCTCGCAATCCGGGTATTTTCTGCTTTTTCTAGTCTTTCCAATATCAAGCTCAACCCGAGGGCGGAACGTGTGGGCATTATAAGGATCACAGAAGACCTCCCTCCTCACAGAGAATCCCATATTATTTCTAAATCTCAACGACCTCCAAACGTCCGATATCAGCGAGAACTTGTAAGTAGGCTGACGAAAGCGACAGAAGCACTCACAGTCGAAAGTCCGGCTGAGCCTCGCACATAGACCCTCGTTGCCCCACGCAATGGCCTTGGAAACAAAATTCTTCCCGAGCATCACCGCTCTATCCTGAAGTAGCGTTACCTTAGCTTCGGCCAGAAGAACATTGGTAGGGGTGCTATTCCTAAACCCAAGTGCCGTGCGGATCCCCATAAACTGAGTGCGCTCCATCTTCAGGCGGTAGGTCGCGTCCCTCGGGAAGTATATAAAAATACCATAGTCCACCACCGAGCGGACCAGGCTCTTGTATAGCATAAGAGCCGTGTTTACCTCCATGCCTTTGGACATTCGGCACAGGTATCGCATGATTGAGTTGGCTCGATTCACCTTTCCTCTGACAAGTTGAACCTGGTGGTGAAAGTTGAGACCATTATCGAGCCAGATCCCGAGAAATCTGGCACCACAGCTATTGTAAATTTTCACTTTGTCGAGTTCGATATACAGTTTCTCATCACAGTATCCAGACTTGTTGAATTCAACCAAGACGGTCTTGCTAGGCTCCAGGTCCAAGCCGATCCCCCGCAATGCCTCAGAGATGGCGTTGACCGCCCTCTCCAGGAGAGCCCGGTTACGCCCTCGGTTCTATCCGGACACATACAGGTCAATGTCGTCGGCGAACTCCACTATCTCCACTCCCTCCGGTAAAACGTCACGCAGCAGCTGAGTGAGCAAGGCATACAGCACCAGACTAAGGACGGCGCCCTGCGGGAGGCCCCTGTAAACATGTCGATCCACAAACTCACCAGGGTTTATAATAAATCGAACATTACGTCGGTATAGCCATTTCCTGACGAAATTGACGATACCAGCAGGACAGCCAAGCGCCACCATTCTGTCCAGCATGATCCCGAACTCCACACTGTCGTAAGCCGCAGAAACGTCCAGGAAGGCGGCCAGGGTATACTCCCCGGCGCACAGAGAAGCACGGATGTCCGATGTGATCTTGACCAAGTTGTCCGCACACGACTTGCCCCTCCTAAACCCGCTCTGAGAAGAGCTAAATTTGTCATTAGCCTCCGCCCACCAGATCAGTCGCTCGTTGATCATACGTTCCATGATTTTTCCCACACATGAAGAGAGGGAGATCGGGCGAACCTTCTCGCGGCCTACCTTATCAATGAAAACGACCTGGTACTGTAGCCAATCAGCGGGAATAACTCCCGTTCTCCAGACATGATTGTATATCTCCAGCAGACAGCATCTGCCCTCGTCCGAAAGAAGCTTCATCATCCTGTACTCCAATCCATCGCAGCCTGGGGCAGAATCCCTACGAATCATCTCGAGGGCTCTAGAGAGCTCCTCAGCAATGAATGGCGCGTCCAACTGCTCCTCTCCAGCGACATATTCCGCGCTCGGCGAAGGGTCGGCGCCCACGAAGGGGGGGGGCCAAACAGTCAATTGTCCTCCTGATCTCCGCTTCCCTGT
>NW_020222632.1:0-2669 GCF_003070985.1 Temnothorax curvispinosus
GTTTCATGACATATTTGCTAATTTCCAATAATTTTTCGTTTCTTGTGGAATCAAGGAACTCGTGATACGTGACTTGTGACATGTGGCAGAATCTCGCCAACATTTAAATGATTCCACGATTTAAATCCCATTGAACACATTTGGGACAAAATGGAATGACGATTGAAGCAGCCGTATATAATCTGAACCAATTGGGAGAAGCGCTTAGGCAAATTTGGCGCAAAATTCCACAAAGCGCAATTGAAAGATGCATAAACATGCAAGAGCAATTGCGCAAGCAGTAATTAATCAGAGAAGAGGTAATACACAATTTTAAAGGCACGCACGCGCACGTACACACACACACACACACACAAACACACACACGATGTGCAAAATCCGACTGACAACCTCCACGTGGTGCACATTGGTTAATGCTAATGTCGGCGGTAAATGTCATTTTTTCAAGAAAAAAAGGGTTAACTTCAACAATGTGTAAATCGGTCAAAAAAAATCGTAGGAAGATTTTAAAAAAAGCATTTTGTAGGTAAAATGTTACAGTTTGTGGTATTTGTATTGAATTTTGTGAAAAAAATTTTTTTATCAAACTGCAGAGTGTTAAAAATGTGTAATTTTAAGGAATAAATCAACATTTTTAATTTTAGCACCAAACAAGAAAGACAAAAAAATTTTTTATTGTCACCGATACCACGTTACAGCTGACATTTTGAGCTTTAAAATGCTTTTTTGTTGTTTGTTCTACGATGATTTTTCATCGAGTTACGTCATTTTTTCTAAAAAATACAGGGTTTGCTTCAAAGTCGTGTAAATCGGTCAAAAAAAAATCATAGGAAGATTAAAAAAAAACATTTTGTAGGTAAAATTATGTAGTTTATGAAACGTTAATTGAATTTTTTGAAAAAAAAATTTTTAATTGAGTTTCAAGTAGTCAAACATAAGTTAATTTTAAGGAACAAAACAATGTGTTCTTTTTTAAGGCGTACAACAGAGGAAATAAAAAAATTTTTAAAATCCACCGAAAGTGCGTTAAAGTTGAAACTTCAAGCTTCAAAATGCTTTTTTAGATTTTTTTTACGATAATTTTTTCCCGACTTACAGCAGTTTGAAAATAGTCTAATTTTTAGGGTTCATGAAGTGTTCCCTATTTTTTTTGTACGAGTGTATATAACATTGTAATATTTTGAAATTTTTTAAATTTACTTCGTACACATTCAAATGTTAAATTTTTCTTTTTGCCAGACTTGGATGACTTTGACAACAAAATTGTGTCTCATGTCTACATAAACGGCACGTATGGATGTCCATACGCTAATAAATATCTGTCGGTGTCCGTACGCTAATAAATATCTTAATAAATATCTACTATAATTATATATCCAATATCCGATATATATGAATATATATCGGATATTTTGATATTTATATAAATATCATGATATTTTCGAACCCTGGAGCAAAATAAAATGTTGATTTAACATTTTATTTAACAATTAAATTATTATCACCTTGATTTCTTCGTAATACGGCATGAATAGCCTTGGTCGCACAAAAAATCCATTTTTCTTTCCGCCTCTTATCCAAGCATTCACCCTCAAATTATCTCTTTCGTCTTCTATCATGTGACTTGGTGGGGTTGAAACCAGACCTCTCCTAATAGCCTAAATTATCAATATAAAAAAATATATATTAACAAGAAATATATTTACTTTTAAATAATTTAAAAATGTTTTGTGAGAAATATACCTGCAATGTGCTAATGCTTCGCTATTCGGCGGCAATATATGATCTATTCTGACAAGCGGCAAAAGTTTACTTAGTATTTCCCGCAATTCGATGTCGCTGAGATCTCTTTTCTTAATACCCTTTCTCGTCACCGAGTGCACAGTATGGCTAAGCAAATTAGGTTTCCGATCCTCCATTCAACGTACTAATTCGTGTTCGCCCCACTTGAGCACTGCCTGCAGTACTTCAAGTTCGCTCGCTTGTAAAAAATGGCTCTGTAAAACATTTGCTAAGCAAGGGCGTGATCTAACTGATGAAGAATCAAGGACGAAGCAATTGACTGAAATTCCCTTAAGTAATGTAACGCTTGTCTGTGCACCCATGCTGATCCATGAGGTTGACTGCCCCACCTGCACGTAATGTACTTTTTTTAGTATAACAATTTAATTTCTAATGGTTGTAAAAGATCTCTTAGTAATCAGATTTACTTGAGAACAGTCGGTAATGATTCCAAGGTGAGATACTCTAAAATAAGATCCTCGCAGCCTTGCGATAATATATCCGTCCAATCTGATACAATTCCATCGCTTCCTCTAATGGGCTTGCTCGCATTCGGCCCGTATGTGTCAGAGCTTGAACCTGTAAATTTAAACAAAAGTATTAACGTATAAAATTAACGTATATCACGTAATGTACGGAATATTCCTATGTTAAAATTTTCTTACCTCTCACAAACTACCAGCACTATTTCCATAACCGCTTCCTCTCAGTATTAATGACAAGTCAACGGTATCTAGATACACATCATGTAGCAATACTCTGGTATATCGTTTAGGTATCACGCTTTCGTCCAACACTATTCTAGTAGATATGTGAAACGCCCTTTCTGTATGATCCTCGCCCGATCTAGTCCGTCTTTGTATTAAATTGCTGAAGAAAGGAGTATC
>NW_020222633.1:0-41932 GCF_003070985.1 Temnothorax curvispinosus
TAATTTTCTATTTATTAAAAGAGAGGATTACCTTTCTCTTCTTTTTCATCGGTCTTTTCTACAGGTACTGATAAATTCAACTCGAAGAGACTAGGAATCTTTTGATTCGTTGTATCTTGTCCTTGTGCTAGAGAACGTGCTGTATTATTTATCATTAACATGGCACCCTCTCTGCTTAACCTTGGAAAATCACCAAGAATTTCTTTTGGTGCAGTTTCCAAGTGTTTCAAAAGAATACCTTTTACCTGAAACACACAAAACCATTCCAATAAGATTATTTTCAGCAAATAAATTTAGTATGACTCGTTTCATTTTTTTTATCAGCACCAAATTTTTACTTGTAATTCATATATTCATATTATAATATTCTGTCAGTAAACTAACATAAGTTATGAAGTTATAAAATGACAATGTACCTGTTCGTTTAAGGGTTGATGAGAGAATTTACAATTGTCACCCTGATTGCACTTTAAACCTGTGTGGAAGAACTTGCAAGGAAAATCATGGTGCATGTAAAGGCATTTGTCCCGTTTTGCACAACAGTCCATAAGGTAGAACTTGCATAACTCCATTTTTCTAGGTGGCAACGCATTATGCGAAAATGGACAATCATCCCCTCTATGACACTTTCCTTGCATATAATACACACATATTGTGTCCACATCCTGCCCGTGATCATTGTTTTGTGGACGACGACCATTTCGGTCATTTCGAATTTGACCCCGGGTCTTATTCTTGCCACGTTCGTTCTTGCCACCGCGACGCCCTATTGTAAATATCCAAAAGCGTTAAAAGTAATCCAACACAGTTACAATGTACTCGATAAATTATAATTTAAGCAATTTTAATAATATAATTATGATAAAAGAAATTGTACAATACTTTAATTATGTGATCGTAATTAAGAGAAACGGAAATTAGGTCTCTGTACCTCCTCCTCCTCCTCCACCTCCACCTCCTCCACGTCCGCCGCGTTTGTTGTCATTTTCTCTATGTCGATTTATGTTGGGCCTTTCCTCATAATCCGAATTGGCGTCAAAATTCTCGTGCTCGTTCGTACGCCTGGGAGAATTAGTCTCTTGAGAATCCTTTCTGATGGGCGAAGCTCCTCGTACGAACAGCATTTCGTCTTCATCCTCATTCGTATTCTCGTCATCGCTCAATTTTCGCTTCTGTATAATATTACAAAAATTTAGTAAAACAAAGACAAACTTATGCGCCTATGATTTTCAAAAGCTTAACACTGAAAGAATACCAATGTTTAATGCATCTATGAATAAAATCTGTCATAATGCATTTTACATACCTTCTGATCTTTACCACGATCCTCCTCTCTCTCATCGCGCACTCTTTTCCTAACTTTGTTCCTGTTGTTCTTGTTCTTCGCTTTGGGTTCCTGATTCTTCGTGCCATCCTCTTCCATCGCAGCTTTGATAGCCTTCTCGACATCTCCAGCCCAATCCTCAGTCGGACCCTTATATTTCAAAAATCGCTCATGCTTACCACCAGCTGCCTGTGCAGCTTGCGGCTTTTTGCTCTTGTTAAATTTTGCATCAAAATTCTTATTCTTCGCAGAATCTGGCTTTGGTGCTGGCTTGGCAATCTCTGGTGCATCACTCGCTGCACGGGTGACTGGCTCATCGTCCTCGTCTGATGGAATTTCTCCATCTTCCAAATCGTTATCGTTGCTGCTGCACAAAAGAAAGAATATCATGAAGATATGAGAAAGTATAAAAGCAAATATGTCTCCTACACGTTACCCTCTTGATTCATAAATTACCCTTCAAGTACTAGTTTATTACTTTAGAAGTAACTGTATACCTTTCACGCATCATATTTATTTTCAAATAACTATTTATGTGCAACAATTGTCCAATTCGATACACGAAGCGTAATGAACTCTTTATGTACAATCATGTAGTTATGAATCTTTTCATTAAAATGACAAGACGTTTTGATTCAATGACTGCAACGATGACAACTGCTGATGTCATGCTCAGGGAGGTTCCTACTTTTAACGTTTTTGAGGAATATTAAATATTATCCTCCGTTCTATATAAAATAATGAGATATATACGTAATACCAAATCACTTTACTGAAATATAGTCTCTGCAATATATATATACATATATAATACACGATACAATTGCGACCTTCCTTCGTGCGCAATAAATTAAGCAATATGCAAAATCTCTAGCGGAATATACTTTTTCGTTTTCATTTTCATTTTCATTTCGTCAGTATATCGTTCATTACTGCTATACGAGATGAAGACGAGCAAGATCTGATGACGTTCGTTTCAGAATACATCTCGACGTTGGTACATCGAACACATCGACGAAACGCATTTTCTCGGACGTTATAGCTAAATCGACGTGACAGTTGCTGTGCATCGCACGCGAGTCTCCCAAACGGAAATGACCCTGTGCTCATGGATTTCTACGAGGAAGAGAACGCATCTGTCGACTTATGTTATCACCTCATCGTAATTCATAATAGCCTGTCTCGGCCTATATCACGAGTGTATGGTGGTGGAGGTGGTGTTGTTGTTGGTGATGGTGATGGTGGCGTGTACGTGCGTTTCGTTGGTGCGTGCCTGCGTGCGCCGCGGCGGGCTAAAAATGACGCCGAGGCGAATTCATGAGGACGGACTCGCGATTGTCGCCAAGGTCAAATTGATAGCGCAAGCAGTCATTGAACAGGTCGGCGGACTATATACGTCGCGCGGAGGAGACTATCTCTCTCTCTCTCTCGTGTATAGAGGGGGGGAGGGGGAAGTCCCGGATCGCGCGGGCTGTAACGTGGCGGCGCGGCGCCGTGGCTACTGGCCGTGCCGAAAACATCGGTCCACGCTTGCGAGGGGAAGGGGGCGGCCGAACGTCACGGCGCGAAACAGGGGTTGCACATTCGGCGACGCCTGGGGGAATGGGAACCGATCGATGGCGGGAAAACGAGCAGGTGCGCGTGCGGCTGGCCAAGGAACGACTGCCGTCTGAGAATCACGGTTCTGCGTAAACATATGCACATACACACTCCGGTTGTGTGGGTACACGAGAGGAAAATGCGAAATAATTGCGATATCAAATTTCCAACGACGCGGAAGTTGTCGATCTCTATTACTATCGTTAATGACGGAGATGAGACGTGGGCGGTGTGAGCGATAAGATCCGTTTTTTTTTTTTCGTTAATCGCGATAGGAAACCGGACACAATGGAGTTCTCGGTTCTTCGTAATCCTATAAAGGAGGAAAAGTAGAAGCGATTCGCTAAACTAGCGCGGACTATAGAATAAACACGCGTGCCTGCGAGCGTCATAAAAAATGGCGCGAAGCAATCCGACCCAGACAACAACGTCCAAAATCGGGACATAGATGTCTTAAAGACGTCATATCATGGGAGTAATTAGGACGTCATTAAGACGTTTTTAAGACATTAAAACCTCGAGACGTCTTAACCCTTAAATGCCACACCTCTCAAGAATCTCGTAAATGATACATGGGGTCTAAAAGACCCCAGCATGAAAAATGTCTTCTTACTCATTGATTTTTTTATATTTAGTTATGAAAATTATTTTCAATGTTGTTCAAGGCTTAGAAAAGAGAATAAAATGCTTATATTGTTGAAATTTCGATTTCAACATAGTATAAAAAATTAAGTAAACTGAGTACTGCTAAGTGTACAAACGGATAGGTCAATCACTCAACTATCATCAATGGGAGCATGAGCTCCATTTTTGGCAAGAACATTTGAAAACATTTCATTCTAAGGGGTCTGGGGTCCGCTGGACCCCGGGTGGCATTTAAGGGTTAATGACGTCTTGAAGACGTCTTATACTCCAATTTTGGACATTGCGTTATCTGGGGAGGATCGAATGCAGCAGATTCGGAAAGCGTTTGCCAGACGTTTACGAAATGTTTACGGTTACGCGAAACAGTCCGTTTAGTCTGATAGCGGACTGATATCAATTGGCACAAGGTCCTTTTTCCGCGCATCGGGAGTCGAACTCACCGGGGATTACATCGCCTGTCGACATCCATGTCCTCAAACCTGCTTCCACTTGTAAAATCATCCATTCCGCAAACGTAGAGTACGTAGAGACCATCGATCGATTACCGAATTAACGTACGGACAGGTTATCGCGAGGGTTTCTCGAGTAATCTCGACGGAAATAAAAGATTGGAGTTGCCTTACCGCTTTCATCGGGTTATCATCAATTTCATCATTTTCATCATCATTATCATCATCAGATCATGATCATCATCATCATTACGACGAATCGTCATAATCATGGTATAGAGTCATAGTAGCATATAACGTCGTAGGAACCACCACATTTTCAACATCGTCGTCGTTGCAACATTGTCGATTTTAAAGGCGACATTAAAGCCGAAGGATGATGCCGAAGGAGACATTACGCCGAAAAGCTCTTCGCGTGTCGATTCTCGTTCATTGAAGAAGTTTCTCCGTCTCTCTCTCTCTATCGCTTTCTGCCCGCTGAGCGTTGCGTGTGTACGTGCGTATATGTGCGTGTCTCGTGTATTAAGAGTGTAAAGACTGAAGGTCTTAGGATGAACGTCCGATTGTTCTGGCGTGGAAGGAGAGCGCGTATATACAGAGTGGCTCGGATATATCCTTCACTCGTGAATTCTGAGACGACCGGAACTTTCTTTTTTAATTTTGCACAACTGACCGCCTTAATCTTTAATCAAAATTAATTTCGGATGTTTCGACGATCGATAAAACGGAATTTCTTTAAAAATA
The DNA here is from genome assembly GCF_003070985.1 of Temnothorax curvispinosus. NCBI lineage: Eukaryota > Metazoa > Arthropoda > Insecta > Hymenoptera > Formicidae > Temnothorax > Temnothorax curvispinosus. The sequence continues at coordinate 4,762 of NW_020222633.1, forward strand.
AAAATCGCTCACGTAATAACGAGGTTCTAATCATTCTAATCATTGATTCGCGTGTCTGAACTCAAACCCTTTATCGAACGGTTTTAATAATTCATAACGAAAATTATCGACCCCACATTTCTGCCGAAGAATAACCCAGTGAACACAATGTTCTAAATTGGGACATAAGGACGTTTTAAAGACATCTTCGTGTCCCGATTTGCGACATGCGTGCTGTCTGGGAATTTACTCCGATCAGAGAAATTACAGAAATTCCATCGAGACAGTAAAACGCGATATATCCGAGACACCTGATATATGCATATAGGAGGGAAAGTCAACAAGTCTCTCCGTATTCATTTCTTTCGTCCTACTTATACACGCGTCGTTACATGTGCGAGTGTAATCGATCTTTCGTTAAGGAGGGAAGAAGAGCTGAAGGACCCTAGGCAAGTCGACCGGAAGCGACTCGGAAACGATCGATCCGTAACGCTGAGACGTTTACCGTCCTGACTCGGATTCATTCGCGAATCGATAGTGGATCGAACCAATTTAGAGTTTCGTGTTAATTAATCCTAGCTGGCCACACTTGTTTTCGAATGCTTAATTCGTCATGATTATCGCATTGTCATTTTCTAATTAATGTTTTTAAACTTGTAATATAGGAATTAGAAATACAGAACTTGAATAAGATATTTATGATAATATGTATCAAAAGGCTCACAAGATTAAAAATAAATCACAGAAAAAGAATTTTACAACACTTCCATCTAGTTGCGGCTCGATGCTCCTTTTTCTGTGATTTATTTATGATAATATCGGGTCAAGAAAATGATTTGACTTTAAACTGAACTTATTGTAAGGAAATTAGAAAATTATGTTATGTGTGAAAAACTAGAAAATCGAATAACGGTTAAATTAAATAATCGTTTCCGCGCGCTTACTCGCCCGATCGAAAACCCGTTCTAGGATATTTATCTTGTTTTCGTGTTGACAAAATTATCGCGCGCATCAACCGAAATAATTCTGCCGGTTTTACAATCGCCGGGTTACAATTCTATAAATAAACGTAGCCTTTTCTCTCTCTTTCCCCTCGCCAAAACTGCACCCCCGACCCAATTCCGAAAATAATCCGCCGGGACGCCCGCGGGATCGTAATCGGCTCTCGAGAACAATTGCGGCGACCATATATCGATGAGGATTGCAGGAACGGCCTTGACTCCCTTTTCGTCCACTCCCGCTTCCTTGCTCGAAATCGATTCGCCGTGATAGAAAATGGAGGGCGATCGGACTGATGTCTTTTTTTTCTTCTAAATCAGGAAAAAAGCTACAAGATCCATAACGACGCGAAGCGTTATTTTGTGGAAGAGGAAGCACGAGACGCGTCGAAATCGAACGATATCTCTCTTTTTCATCGCGCTCCGGCGAAACGTGTCGAAACGGGAGAAACGATGGAGGAGGAGGGGGCGGATGCGTCACGAAGAGGATAAAGGGCGGAACGGAGGAACTAGGAGAAGACACGTGTGTGACACACGGCTTATTTGCACGTATGTATGTATGTATGTATGTATGTATGTATGTATGTATGTATGTATGTCTCTGTGTATGTGTGTATAGTACGTGTGAACGCGATGATTACATAGGCACTCGCGAAATAATTTCCTTCCTTCGCCTTTCGTATCCCACATTCGACAGAAAAAAAAAAAAAAAAAAAAAAAAACCCCGAGAATATCTATCGGAAGAGTAGTATTATAGTTAGGAAGCAAACCTTTGGATCAGAGTCTCAGCCGCGGAAACACTCTCTACTGCCATTTTCGCAGATCGAGTCTCGATCTGTGCGTATTGCGCTCTCTCGGTGGTACCCCGGAATGAAGTACCGAGGTATAATTTCCTATATCAAGCACTGCGGCCGTCCGATCGGCCGGGACGGCGGATCATACGATCGATTCGCCCGACCACACTCGACCGGTCTTTGCTCTGGCGGAATAATCGCGTTGTCCGAACGCTAGCATTTGGGAGAGCTTAACAAGAGCTCCACATATGGAACCAACTGTAAAAGATTATTTTGATTTTTTTTCTCTCTCTCTCTCTATTTCTCCCTTTCTCCGTCGCGTCTCTATCTCGCTCTCTTTGTCCCGGAAACAAAATTTTCTTTGTTCCCTCGTCTCGAAAACTTTCTCTCTCCCTACGGGGTGGCCCCGGCCGTTTTGTTAAATTCTTTACGTTTCTCTTTCACAAAGATTTTTCGCGGATTGACAGGCTCGGGTTTAGACGTTTTAGAGGCGGGCAAGCAAGTCTTTCTCGAAAGTCTTTTCTCCTACGAACTGAATAAACGCGTTATACCGTGCACTTGGTCTCGGCTGGCCTTTCTACCCTTTTTCCCTCGCCGACGGGATACCGATTTTCCCTTTTCTCTCTCTCTCTCTCTCTCTCTCTCTCTCTATTTCTTCACTAGCGAGATCTCTCGCCACGGGCCCTCTCTCTCGCGCCCCAATGAGTCGCGCGTGAAAATTGGAATACGATCGTAGATGCGTCAGATCGCGCGATCCTCCTTTTCTCGCGAGAACGACGTCATTCTGGCTGACGTGGCATACGGCTGACCCAGCGACGAACCGCTCTCGTTCGTGGGCGTCTCTCCCGTGGCGATTATCTTTCTACCTATACCCACCCTGTCCGCCTGGCTTACTTGCCTCGCCTGTCTGCCTGCCTGCCTCGCCCTCGCCCCCCGCCGGTCGTCCGTTCTACGTGTCTGAGTGTGACGTCGTTGCGTGTGCGACCTCGTGTGCGCGCGCGACGTGCCCGAAACGGAAGTGCGACGCGCTGAGAATGGGAACGCGCTCGCGCATGCGTACTCGTCGTCGGAAACCCGCCGGAAAAACGAGACAAAAAAAAAACAGAGAAAGAGGGGAGAACAAGAGGGGACGAGAGAGAGAGAAGAAGGCAGCTTCTTTCTCTCGGACGAGAGTCCTTTTCACCCCCTCGGCCCGAAATATAAACGACGCTTTCACTTCTGCGGATTTTTTTAAAACCGTACGAAGGCACGATGTTCTTTCTCGACAATGACGTTGTTTCTCTCTTTCCCTCTTTCTTTCTCCGAAATAACGACCGAACGCGTTTCGGTATGTCGCCCCGAGAGAGCGACAGAGATAGGGACGCGACGGAGCGGACTTTTTGCAGTGCGCGCGACTCTTGCCGAGAGAACGAAGAACGAGGAACGAAGCGGGCGAACGAGAACGAATTATATCTCTCTTTCTCTCTCTCGCGATATCGGAGTCGGACAAATCTGGAGGTGTCACGGATTCGCGTGGCTCCGACGTGTCCCGTCGGGGACGAGATCGGCGGAGCGACGTTCAGACGCGACAGACAACAAATGTCTCTTTCTCTCTCTCTCTTTCGTTCGTTCGTTCGCGTTTCTGCGTCGTTCGCGAGATTCGGGATCTCTCGGCAAGGGCGTTAAAACAGCATGTGGATGCAGCGAGTTAAAACGAGCCGCAGGCAAAGACGTGTAGAGTACGAGATCGGTCGGACAGATGCGTATTATTTACTCTCTCAGCAGTCAGTATAAAAATGTAGCGGTTTATATGACGATGAGCGAAAACTTCGGAGATCGAAACTAAACATGGCCACATCTGGAACTATTCTGAGCCTCTCAGCCAGACGCCCGTCGCGGAAACCGTCGTCGGATGGCGGTGGCGGAAACAGGCGAACAACGGGTCAGGAGGGAAAGCGACGCGCGCGCGCTCGGCCAATCGCGCGCCGCGCCCGCCGGTCACGTGACCGCGCGCCGCTCGCCCGCGCGCCTCCCGCGTCCACGAACCGATCCCCGTCCTCCGGCCTCCGACTCGCTCGTCCACGCTTCCCCCCACCCCCCTGCCCCCCGCGCTTTCCACGGTCCCGCGCGCGCGGCGGGCGGCGGGCCGATCTCTCTCTCGTCGCGCGAGACAGGATTCCTGAATATCGCATGGTTGCCCCGCAATCCGCACACGGAACTTTCTGCGCGAAAGGCGTGACGCGGCCTACTGCGCGTCCTGAAAACATTCGCGCCCGTGAAACGCAGGTGCGTGACTCGGCGTATCGCCCGAGCGCGCGCAATCACAGGGCCGCGCGTTACGAGCGCGAAAAATGATAATGAAAGATTGTACAATCTGCATCCCAGACGGCACAATGTCCAAAATTGGGACATAACATGTCATAATAGACGTTAAAATCATTTTTCGACACTTATGCTCGATTACGCGACCATGTTATTTAGTTATTTAATGAACTTTGATTTTGTTTTTGTAAATATCAGTAAATGTATTTTCTCAATAAACTTGTTCATTCGATAAAGAGCTACGTATATGATAAGGATGACGTTGTTAAAGAATTATAGAGCTGATAAGGGAAGAAATAATATGTAAGCACTGGTTTTGTAGAAAAAAAATGTTGAAACACAAGAACGAGAATTTTTTTCCCAAAAATGCATATAAATATAAATTCAATTCCCACTCCCAACTTTGGGCTATCGCTTCAGAAATTTTAAATGACGCTAAATCAATCGATACATCGTTTCATAAGTTTTTTATTCTTTTGAATTTGAATGAATACTTTTCCTATCGTATTTAAAAAATTTTAATTAAAATTGTGAAAGAAAATTTTAAATACTAGAAATTAAAAAATCATAATTTAGAGATTTATCTTATTGAATGACAACATCCTCCGTATAAATCTCCAATAAAGTCTGTTTAAAATTGTTGCAAATGTTTTGTAATATCCGATTTTGTAATCGGTTGTTATTTTATGGCATTTGTTGTTATTTTTGGCAGAGATAACAAGTACATATAACAAAAATCTATTTTAATTTTGTATATGTATAAATAGAATATCTCTTATTAATTTTAATCCTAAACATTTTATATTTATACTTTTCTAAAAGTTTATCCTAATATGAGATGGCGGGGTTTTTTCATGGGTGAGATCAACAGATGGGGCTTATATAGGGCCTTTTAGTTTAACATATCTCATATTAGGATCCTGTAGAAAGACATTAAATATATATCTTTTTTTATCTTATGAATTTGACTGTTTTTTCTTACATAAATGCAAAATAATTTATTTATACAAAATGTAAGGCACGTATATATTGGCATAAATTGTAACTGCATTTTTACAAAAAATGTTTTGCGACGATCTTTTTGTCAACCAACTGAATTACAAATACAAAAGAGCGTGAGTTACAAAAAAAATACATATACTTAAATAAATGCTGAACTGTCACGTTTCTATCTTTAAGAAAAGAAAACTGTCGTACAAATAAGTTTCTCAACGAGATGATTTTTTGCAGTTACAATATTTCTTATCAATGTCGCCGATACTTAACTTAAGGATGCATAATTTCGAAACAAAGTGCTAACAGATTGTCATATGAGTCATTTTACTTGTTCATGCGAACGATGATGGAAAACAAACGTGATACCGCTTGGCCAACACTGTCGTAACGGTATGTCCGGCAAATGTCGCGGATTATGCGAGTGTCGCCAGTCGGACAGATCAGAATTGCAGTCGGATTGTTCCGATGGACCCTTTATCTCGATGCCATTGACACAACGTTTGCATTTGAACCTAGATAAAAAAAATAATAGCATTATCTCTTGTTCCAGATGTATAAAAAATAATTCTAAAATGTTTATAACAGTTTCAGCGATTTCGTACTTTGCGTGCGTGTCAGAAACCGTATTCTCTTCCAATTTGAATAAATCGCGCAAATCGTTTATGGTGAAATGCCTCGCCACATCGTCCTCTTGATCGACCACTGTGGAACTTAACGCTTTCTTATGGGCTTGTCTCTGAAATATTTTCTCCTCTATCGTTCCAGTCTGGAAATATAAAATATATATCGCTTATTTTAAATATATGTCATCGATTTATTTATTTATAAATAAATATACTAATTATATACTAAGAAAATATTTTCATCACTCATTGTTCAATGGAAATACTATTGTTCTGATACTAACAGAAAGAAAACGATAGACGAAACACGGCTTCTTCTGACCGTCTCTCCACACTCTGGCCATCGCTTGGTCATCGTTCGCGGGATTCCAATCTGGATCAAACATGACAAGACGATTCGCACCGATGAGATTCAAGCCGCATCCACCGGCTTTCGAGCTGAGCATGAAGATGAAATCGTTGCTGTTGGCGCTATTAAAATTGTCGACCACTTTCGCTCTTTTCTTAATCGTCATCGTACCGTCGAGCCTCACGTAATTGTAGGAACGTTTATGGCAGAGTTTCTCAAACAAATCGAGAGTCTGCGTGTAATTGGATACTAATACTATTTTGTCATTCGTTGTGGTTTTAATAGACGCCAGTAGGCAATCCAGAACCATCAGTTTGCCCGATAATTCTGGTAGCAGCTCTCTGGAAAAAAAAACAAAGATTATTCGTTTAACTGTTTAACAAATGACGTTTCAGCAAATAATAAATTAATCTTACTTTTTCGAGTAATTTGATGGCAACATTGATGCAGCTTTCTCAAATCCCTCTGCCCTTTCCATGATCTTATCGTATATCAAGTCGGGATGATTGCATAGCTTCTTTAAGAGAGTTATGGCAGCCAAAGCGGACAGACTGCCTCCCTTTTTTGGATTATCATTTTCTATAATAAATATAAAATATATTTCATGTTTCATTACTATATAATACTGTTGAGACATTATTCTTTATCTCAAAGACTGTTACTTAAAAAATTAAAACCATATACCTTCCATAGATCTTTTTATACTATCGCTCTGAATGAAACTTTTGTAGAGGCGCGTTTGTAGCTCTCCCATTTTTATGCATACCACGAGTTCGTGCTTCAGTGGCAAATATTTCGAAAGCAAAGCGCTAGTACGTCTAATGAGACATTTATTAACAATGGATACTAAGTCAAACAAACGTTCTTGAGCAAGTTGACGTTCCTTGTCTGTCGCAGCTGCGTCTTGACCACGTAATATAGGCGTCTCAAACTTCTTTCGAAATTCCTGAAAGAATAATTACAGTAGAAGTTATACGTAAATTATAACAAGTGATTCACTGATATGTTTACCTGTGCAGTTCCTAATATTCCCTGATTAACAAAGTGTACGAGAGAAAAGTACTCCAAAAGATCATTCTGTATGGGCGTTCCACTGAGCAACACTCTTCTTTTGGCTTTCAAACCCATTAGAGATTGATACGTTTGATTTTCAGAATTTTTTAAGCGGTGACCCTCGTCGCACAATACGAGGCCCACTTCGTCTTGATGCAGGACGTGTGCATGTAAGCGAAACGTTTCGTAACTTATAATGAGGACAGGAGTCACAACTCTGCCGTAAGTTTTCATGAAACGGATGAGTTTCGTGTCGATGTCTGCTTTCTTTCCTCCATCAATAGCAAGAGTGTTGACCATATTATTCAACCATTTATTAATCTCATTATACCAATTCTTCACCAGAGAACTGGGCGCAACTATAATTGCTTTGTCTATCAGTGGTTTAGCCTCTGGTCCTACACACAATGCAAATATCTTTCGATTATAATCACTCTTTCTCTTTTTTTTTCTAATTTTATAAGTTGAGACATTTCACCTTGCTTCAACAACGTCCACAACAGAGTTATGCATTGCAGTGTTTTACCAAGACCCATTTCATCTGCCATGATGCAGCCGTATGCACCTTCTATACGTTTGCCTGTCACACATTCGTACATAAATTTTACACCCTCGCGTTGATGCGGCCGCAACACATTGCACAATACAGGATCTACAACTACATGTACCAGCTGCTTGCATCTGCAAGAATTAAACATGTGTCACAATAATTACTGCTTGATCTTAAAATGTATTTAAATGTGAGCTGCAATAAGAGTACTGCAAAAGTGCATATATCTAGAAATGCATGTACATACAGATCCACTTTCAATCTCTCATGTTCTGACAATTCTGGCGGTGAGTACACAATTAGCGCATTTGGTTCGTCAGGATCATGCAATGGTCTGCGTGGTCCTGGCAGGCGTAATCCAAGAACCCGTCCAGACAATTGGTAGCCAGGTATTGGTATTTGAAAGGGTTTACTAAGAAGTTTCCTCACTCTCTCTTCCTAATCAATATCATACGTTATTTCTACAGCAACAAGACTAACAAAGGTGTGAAACAAAGATTATAGTTTACAAGTAAACTTACATGCTCCGATACTATTTTCTGCACCGTGCAGATGCCATTATCAGAAAGAGGAACAGCTTTGCGCTGCGGTATTTGTATATCTTTGACATTCTTGAATCTTCTTTTCGGCTCCTGCGTACAACTTTCGGACTGAGTTAGTTCCACAATGTCCTGCGGTATATCCAGAAGTAAAGGCCGTTTCCCTCTTTGACTGGGCGCTAATGTTCGAATCTTGCGTACATCAAACAAAAAAGAGATACATTGTTTAAGTACAAGATACAAGTATGTAATCCACTTCATCCATTGTCATTTAGCGACTCCATTACATCATGAAAATATAGATTTGATCAGACAAACGGATACTTCAATCTATTTGACTGCATAAACTCTTATCTTTCTCTCTTTCGTTTTGACTTAATTATTTTATCAATAAAGTCATAAGCACACATAATGACTTACATAACCCTATTCCTGCACTGGATGGAAGTTTCCAGAAATAACATGTTAATAATAAAGAAAAAGTATCCTGCAAGTTATTACCATCTCAGACGTTCAAGCACTCATCCTGTGTGAAAATCAGCTCGGTTCCGTAATTTATTGTTCCACAATTTATTGTTGATGACGATAGTGGCGCGAACCGGTAAACAAAACCTCTTTCAAATTCAATCAATCTGCACCATTGCATGTGCCGTACGGCAGATTTTCGTCGATTGGCTAAACAATTTCCCGTCAGCCAATCAGCACTCAGGAAAAAATGTATCTCTCTGCGAGTTCGATGATTGGCTGTAAAACGATAGTGGATGAAGCCCATCTTTTATGAGCGGCAGATTTAAATCTGAGGAAATTATAGAGTTCGCTTCTTCCTCGTTTTTTAAATACTACAGGTTTTTCTCTTTTAGTTGATTTCTGCTGCAAAAATCTGTGAACTTGAAAAAAAAGGATGAAAGTTCGATTTAAAAATGTTAAGTCGTTCACTAATTAGAGATATAAAAAAAGGCAAAAATTTAATATAAGTGGCGCAATTAAAAAAAAACTAACATCTAAGAAATTAGAAATAAATAAATAATAATTTAAATAAACGAAGCGCTTCAAAGACAACAAATCTCCTTTAATTCTCTATTTCTAACATATACAGTTTGTCTTTCACAAGACGATACACGATGACGTTTCGCTCGGAACATTCTCTAAAGGTAACTGTACATATCGTGTTTAAACATCTTTCCGTCGGATTGGTTCAAACGCATAAAGAATCTTATATATGTGAATTTCGCAGTGGAATGTTGGGAACGCAGAAATACAACGCGATTCGTGGATTTCTCTATGCTTTTCGTCTACGTTAATACTGAATAATATATTACACTTTACAATGATTGCTTGGCGTGAGTGAGCGTCGTCGCTCCAAAGCACGAAAGACGCATGCTTCAAATATTGAAACAATATATATGTATGCAGTGTTTATTATTTCCATGATAGAGATAACATATGTAGTCTCGGATCTGCAACTTGCAATTTTTGCAAGGTCTCCCAGAATAAATTGTTTATAATTTTTCAGCTTACTTAACATATCAATATCGTTGTTACCCATTTTAAACTCTCATTGCACAACATCAAAAAACGATATACGATCCTGTAAGCTTGTAACGTCAACATTTTTTTAATAGCCTGCAACAAAGACGCGTTATTCTTTCTCTTTTGTCCCTTTATTATCCGAAAGCGTATATGCCGTTTTAACTATTCTCTTTAATCATTCTCTTCTCACGTTACATCGATCTTTCTTGCAAACACACAAGAACTGGCGTGTTTTTATTCTGATTAATGTCGAAGAGAAGATAAATCGGACTTGTACGCGCAATTCCATTAAAATAAGCTTACGCATAAGACGAGACAAATAAAACGGTGATTAATGACGGGAGTCTCTCGGATAGAATTCCGCGAGGGTGCTGGCTGGGATTCGCTTAAGCATCTCCTTGGGGAAGATTCGCAGAAGCTGCCAGCCGATGTCCAGCGACTCGAAGACCGTGCGGTTCTCGTAGCCGCCCTGCGAGATGAAGTTCTTCTCAAACTTCGACAGGAATTCCAAGTACAGCAGATCGTCCGGCGTCAACGCCTCTTCTCCCACGACGGCTTTCATCGCCTGGACGTCCTTTCCAATGGCGTAACATGCATACTGAAAGATATATTTAGAATTATGAAAAATAATTACCCAAATATATATTTTTAGAATAACTGTAAAAAAGAAAACTGTGTGCAAAGAAATATCATAATTTTATTTCTGATGGGCTTAAAAACGAGCTTATAAATTTGTTTCTTAATTTATAACGACTCACCAATTGATTGGACACATCGGAGTGATCCTTTCGCGTCATACCCTCGCCGATGGCGGACTTCATGAGACGCGACAGAGACGGCAATACATTCACGGGTGGATAGATCTGCCTGTTGTGCAACTGACGATCGACGTAGATCTGGCCCTCGGTGATATATCCGGTAAGATCGGGAATCGGGTGAGTAATGTCGTCGTTCGGCATAGTGAGAATCGGGATTTGCGTGATGGAACCGTTGCGTCCCTCCACACGGCCGGCGCGCTCGTAAATCGTGGCGAGATCGGTGTACATGTAGCCGGGGAAACCGCGTCTACCCGGTACCTCCTCACGAGCGGCTGAGACCTCGCGCAACGCCTCAGCGTACGAGGACATGTCCGTGAGAATGACCAGCACGTGCTTCTCGCACTGATACGCCAGGAATTCGGCCGCCGTCAGGGCGAGACGAGGTGTGATGATTCTCTCGATCGTCGGATCGTTGGCTAAATTCAGAAACAGGCACACGTTCTCCATAGAGCCGTTCTCCTCAAAGTCCTGTTTGAAGAAACGCGCGGTCTCCATGTTGACACCCATGGCCGCGAACACGATGGCGAAATTGTCCTCGTGAGAGTCGAGAACCGATTTGCCAGGCACCTTCACGAGACCTGCTTGACGACAGATCTGCGCGGCAATCTGTAAAAAAATCAAAGTGTGAAATCTCAACCCATGATATGAAAAGTACAAAATTATTGTCATAGAAAAAATATTTAGTTTAATTTCGAAAGACGTATCAACAGCAAGCAACAAAAAAAGTACATACCTCGTTATGCGGCAGACCGGCAGCGGAGAAGATGGGAATCTTCTGGCCACGGGCGATGGAGTTCATTACGTCGATGGCCGATATTCCGGTTTGAATCATTTCCTCCGGATAGATACGAGACCACGGATTGATAGGCTGTCCCTGAATGTCCAGGTAGTCTTCCGCGAGGATCGGCGGTCCTTTGTCGATCGGTTTTCCCGAACCGTTGAAAACGCGGCCCAACATGTCCTCGGACACCGGGGTCCGCAGAATGTCACCGGTGAATTCGCAGTGAGTGTTTTTCGCGTCGATGCCGGATGTGCCCTCGAAAACCTGGACGACCGCTTTGGAGCCAGAGACCTCCAGAACCTGACCGGAACGTAGGGAGCCATCGGCGAGCTTCAGTTGTACGATTTCAGCGAACTTTGGAAATTTCACCTCGTCCAATATCACCAATGGACCGTTTACTCCAGATACTGTCTTGTAAGCTAGAAAAGAAAACAAAAATTTATTACTACCTAGAACTTGAAACTTGGAATCTAGAACTTAATTTCGCATTTTATTTTTTCTCCTAATTATTCTTTTAATCAAAACACAGTTAAAAATATAGAAATCTTGGAAAAAAATTATACTTAAATATATTATAGTAACAAATTCTACCATCAAATAATATTAAAAGCATATTTGCACATTTTCTAAGTGCTTTTAACTTTATATTCTGTTTCAGACACATAAAACTGATAAACAAATCGATACTTGTATAAAATTTATAATAAAAAAATACAATGCAAATGTGTCAATCATCTTTTATTATATTAATAGATTAAATCTTTGGATCTTTTAAGAATAATTACTGTTTACATCCACTGTAAAATTTTATTAGTAGAGGAAGACCCCTATTATGAGACAGGATCCTAATATGAGATAGTGGGTTTTTTACATGGTGGGATCAAAAGATGGGGCCTATATAAGACCTTTTAACTTAAAATATCTCATATTAGGATCCTGTCTCATAATAGGGGTCTTTCCTCTAATTTATAATTTTCAAAGTCGATATTACATAATATTCATTCGGCATTTGTTCAGCATTTATCTAAAATGCCTAATTATGTTATATCATAATTTCGTGGACATTGACGATGCAGGTTACGCCCATAGGTAAAGAATACCACATGGTATTTAAATACCCGCGAGATAAGAAAAACATCTCGAGAATTATTCTCGCGTGTTCCAATATGAAAAAGCTATCTTCAAATTTTGCAAAAGTATTAAAAAAGCGACTGAAAGCGCGCGACCACGAAGGCCGCTCTCGATCGAGCACGAGTTGTCGTCCGCAGTCACATGACGCTGACGGCTCGGGAGAGAGAGAGAGAGATCCTCGGGAATCGACAAGATCCTCGAGAAATCGTCGCTGCGTCCCTGTCTCTCGTCGCGGGTTCGCGAAACCCGGGACGTAAATCTCATCCCCCGGGATCCCCCGTGCGAGAGATCGCCGCAGATACGGAAATTACGGGATTTCAGGTGGAATCAGCTGACCGCAGGTGTCGGAGGAAGATCGATCAGACGCTACGCCCAATCGCGGATGCCCGGTGTTCTCGAGCGTCCTCCACCACGTCGTACTACCCGACGGACGCGGGCGGGCGGGCGGGCGGGCTACTTACTGAGACGGGGCTGCGCGACGAAGTTCCGGGTTATCGCGAGCACCTGCTCCTTGGTCGCCTGCTGGTCGCTGATGGTCTTGGAATACATCCCGGATGTGGAGAGGCTGCGTTGTCCGCGGTATACGTCTCACGCTCGCGCGTTATCCGTCACTGCTCACTCCGGCGAACAGCAGAAGATACTGCCGCTGCATTGACGGAAAGGAAACAGAGAGGGAGAGGGAGAGAGACGGATCGACGCGATGACAGAAGGGGAAGGGGGAAGGGAAATGGGGGAATGGAAGAACACGGGAATTGCGGGAGGAGAGCTCGGGAGCGGCTCTCCCTGGGTCTTGCGCCTCAAAATGAATCGCCTTTCCTCGAAATAAACCGCGAGACACAACGCGAATAATGCGTCTCGGGCGAGAGAAGAATATCGGCAGCGGTGGTGGGAGCGATGAGAGAAGGATGGAAGCGAGGCACGTGCAATCACGTGGCTCGGACTGGGTGAATCGTTGAACGTTCCTTTCGAACGTGGGTCGACGTCGTCGACGATAAGATCGAGCCTCGACGTGACGAGAAGGCGTGCGAAATTATAAGGGGAACGTCGACGTTATTTTTCGCGAGATCCAGCGAGATCCACGGACGAGGGAGGTCCACGTAATTCCCTTGACGTTCCTCGTTCCTCGTCATCGAGTGACGAAAGATGGCGGTTTCTTCAAACGGCTGATTGAAATATCTGTGTGAAACGTGAAATAATATTTGAAAAATATTTCTCGAATAATTTATACGATATAGTTATTTTTATTAATTTGATTTCTTTGTGTAGGTCGATTTTTACTTTTTTAAAGTAAATCTTCACTTTAATTTGACCATTGGGCGCTCTTATTGATCCATTCTACACGAATTACGTGACGACTGTCAGGATGCAATCGTTCATTTATAAAGCGACACGATCCATTTCGCCAGACGCGAAAAATTGTGTAAAACTTTCGAAAAATACGCATTTGATTCTGTTCTAGCTCTCAATTTAATTCCCCGAGATATTTGTTTATATTATTCTTAACAAATAATCGGACAGGCGCGGGCTTTATCTCAATTGCCGCGACGTCAGCCGCGAGTGCTCGCGAGAACATGTGACGCCGTATTCACGCGACTCGCGGTACATACAGCGCTGCGTTCACGTCGCTCGCGATACTACTAACGGCGCTACGTTCACGCGCCTCCCTGGGCTCCCTGCGATCTCGGCTCCCGGACTCCCGGCTCCCGGCCGCCATGGGCCGCCAACACTTGACACTTTATCGGAGCGCGCGCGGCAGGGGAGTAGTGGAGTAGTGGTCGTCGCGTTTTTCACGGACGTGTACGGATAGTCGATAGGAGGGGTAAAGGGGTTCTTGTTCTTGCTCGACTGTCGCGAGTCGGAGACGTCGGAGTGTCGGAGTCAGTCAGTCGAGTTCAGTGCGTTCGCGGGAGCGATATTATACTGGTGACAACTGGTAAAATAACAGTGATCGGACGAAGCGATGGCGGCCCTCAAGCGAATCACCAGCCTGACCCGGGCGCTCGCGACGATGACGTCCGCGTCGCGGCCCTGCCTCCAGCACGCCTCGAGGAAGACCTTCTTCACGTATGTGAACGAGCCGTCGATGCCGATCCCCGGCAAGGAGCCGTGCTGGGTCAAGACCGCCGACGAGGCTATCGAGCAGGCTGAACTCGACTCAGGTAATCGATGACGGTATACCTTCCGTTCCTCGCCGACCTTGATATAAAGGCGCGTCGCGATGATTTCTCGCCGGATTAACCGGACGTCACCAGTCGAGCCCCACCGGCATCTAGTTGCTCCCTAATGTCGACCTTTTTTTCTATATATTGTAGGTGAGACTGTATAGTAGAAAGGGAGACAGCGAATTGCTTTATACGGCACGGAATGTTGGCGCAGCTAGGTATTCAAATGTGAATCTCGGTGACGTGTGACGACTTAACGAGTTAGACATCTGCTTAAAGGCTTTAGAAATATTTTAGTCCAAAGCTCGTCTGCGCATCGATTCTCTGGGACTTGTTACAAAATATTGATGATTATCCGGTATTTACGCTATATGATACCACCTATTTTTCCTGCCGCTTCGATAGAATTTATTTTTGCAATGTCAAACCTGTTTATATTGTTTGTTCATATTGTTCTTCCTGAATATTCAAGAGCGAGATTCAGCCTTGTATTTCTAGACCGACTGGACGATCTAGGATGATCGAAGTGCATACGCATACGCATGGCAGTTGAGTGTCAAATTGCAAGAGCGACTCATTATATATATTGGACTTCCGTTTTAAGAAGCCCCTTATCGTCCTTGCGATTCGTTTAAACGTGGGCAACGTGTGCAGCGAGATTACGCCGTAATGCACTGCAAAGTTTACGTTACTTTGAACTTCGCAAAAATATTTGTGTTAAGTTGTTTGTACAAATCCAGTCGAGGATCCAGTTATAAATCCCAGTTATAAATCGAGCAAACATTATGGTTTTAAGAATTCTTTTTAAGAATAATTTTAGAAAAAAACTAGTTGTATGAGACCATATGAGTCGTATTTTAAATGATTCGCAATTATATTTTGTATTTTTAAATTTTTATGAAACACGCATCTAGATATTTTAATCTCGAGACATGAACAATCAGATAAATTATCGGATCGTACCGCGATATTTGCACGAGTGTATTCGACATACATTTGTCATCTCCTCGCGAAATTTGGCCGCTCGATACGTCGGACGTATTTGCGTTCGGCCAAATTTCGCGCCGCGTCAGGTCCCCACACTCCCCACTCGTGAGATAATCAATTGCCAGTGCCGACTCGAGATATACTTGGTACGTCACCTTGGATTCGCGGCATTATTTTCGGCACGACCTTCGCCTAGACAATATTTTACGGATACGCGCGCCCATGACCGAACGCAATTTATTTGTTTTTTCCATCATGCTTTGTTCGATATTTTTACACGTATATGCTTTTTGAGTTTTCTTGTGTTTAGACAAGATTAACGCGCTTCGCGAATTAAGATTAATATTCATTGTGTCTATTTGTGCCGTATGCAAATCAGCATTCGATAACAGTTAAGGAAAAAAAGATTATTTTCTAAGTGCACGCGTGTCTAAGTGCAGAAAAGACTTCAGAGTCATGTTTTTATTTTATTTTGTTGATGATACAAATGTTTAAAGACATAGATTGATAGTTCAAATAAGTAAATTTGTATAGAGATCTTAAAATTATCCTGAATATTTAATTAAAAAAAAAATTAAGTTATACAGAAAGATGGAGAATGGTTATCTAAATACTTCTAATATATAACTGACGAGACTAATTTATATATTAATAGACATCAAACTCATTCATGCTTCGTGTATCATCAAAAAATCGGAGCAAAATATTGCTATGATACAGTGCTATAGTACGCTGCTTGATACAGTGTGCTCATGCAAATTGTTTGAGCGCTCGATAAAATCGATTCGATACGGACATTGCGTATGTAATTAAGGGCCAAAGCACATATGACAGTCGTAGTCGTGGACTGGGTGGACGTAAGTAACGTACAAGCTTTGGCGTATATCCCGATCTGTCAGGTCGGAATACTACGACCGTCGTATATCGCTACGCTATGTTATGTGCTTTGGCCCTTATGTATCAGCTGATAAAGGAAACTGACAGTCGACCGATGTTAAGCAACTGCAAAAATCTTCCGCTGCCGTTACTAATAACTTGATTAAGAATATACTTGCTCGCATAAAGCATTAAGAAACTAATGTTATTCTTTATTTTTTCTATATAATTCGTAATTTATTTATATGTATAATTTGTATATACGTGTAAGAAGACCCGTACAAATATTATGGACAAATAATATTAATATATTAATGTGAACCACGCAAAGCTACTTCCAGACTCTTACGGCACTACCGGTTTTTTTTATCGTTACGATGCACGATCTAAAATGATATCATTCTGTCGTAAAGCGTCCTTGACACTCTCAGTGCCGTATAATCCATCCTTGTTATAAGGACGTGATGTTCTTTAACAAACGACACGAGTCTTTAAATCTTCGTAATTTTACAAATTATTTTTATAGATTTTTTTATATGATGCACTTTTCGTTTTTTAATCCATTGGAAAAAATTCATCTGACAGCTGTTTAGATGATAAGAAGAGCGGATTTCCACCGTCAACATTGACCTCGACACGCATACGCAAATATGCAGATACGCGTTTTATGTATATATACGTAAATGTCAAAGTCTAATTCTCGCTTAAATATAGCCCGCCACTGCCAACCAAAGTTTCGCTTACTTAGCGTTTTGTCACAATAAACCAGATTATTTCGAATAGATATAATTGATGGTGCGTAAACATTTATCCGACTCTTTTCCTGCGCGATGACGCTTCATGTAAAGGAGTGCACTTTAGACGCATTTATTTATTTGCAGTTTGAAATCTACTCCAGTATCTCGAATCTTTGAAATTGTCGGCGATCCCTTTGAATAAAGAGATTAGTTCGTCAGTATTTAAAATTGTATGAGACAAAATGGGAGATGAAGTCTCATATCACGTAACATACTGCGGGTGTGCACATTGCGTTATTTCGATAAGATTCGAGATAAAAGTATCTTTTATTGTGAAAATTAAGAGTTTTTGCTTACAATAATCTCTGCATTATTGTGTATCTTCGGGGTTTAAAACTGTCTTAATATATTGAATAAGTGGTTCGTATTTTTTAACGTGTCGAATAATATAATGCAAGAATTTATATATATATTGGGCTTGATAAGAATTCCCATAAGATACGCGCGATAAGAATATCTGCCGAACTTCTGTCTGTTATCAACGACGTCGATTTGGTAATAGACATTATTTTCTCGCTGTAGATAACGTTTCGTAATACTGGAATTACGTGTGGAACGTCAGTTATCCTACAGGTTGGATAAATGCTCTGCGAAAATTGTTACTAATATTCCACCTCGGGCATTACTGGGGCATTAGTAGGCATTAGATTTAAAAAATCGGCAGTAATGCCCAGAAATTGTGCATTAGTATAGGCATTGGCATTGCAGCCAATTTAATTTTTACTTTGATTTAATAACATAAGCAAACAAAATAAATATCTAATACTTAAGATTTACTGGCAGTATTTACTATAGATATCACGATAAAATGTGTAAACATTAGACCACACGTGCCATAATCTACTGCAGTGTATTGACGCGGGATCCAAAGTACAAAAGTCTTCGAACGTTAGCTTTCTATCAGCGCAGCGTAAAATAACTTTTTCTCTGTTAACCTTTGTAATTGAATGTGATTACATGCAGCAATAACACGTTCGACAGTAATACGATAATATTATGAGGAAGGTTGATTCTCAATCGTCATATGATTCACTGCAAAAATGCGCCGATAAGTTCTTATTACTGGTACAAATTACATTACGATTAAAACCATATGTAACAAAAATTAGTTTTATAAGTGCAAATCATATCTATCTGTCGATATTAGATTTTTATTAAAGTCTAAGATAACGTTAAAGTATGAGATTGAAAAATGACGACATCGTCACGGTGATGTAAACATTATTTTAGGATGCGGAAAGATGCGTTTAAACGTCATAGTGTTTAAATACCATTATTACTAAATTGATTATTAACTTAATTACGTGTACTATTTCGGCTTCTGCTTGAGACTATGTTTTAAGACCAATTAACTTTACTCGGTGCGCAGTTTGCTGGAAAAAAATGTATACGCAAAAATATTAGGCACAAAGATCCAATCCGATCGTATAGCGCATATTTCTATCACTTGTGTTATTCACGGTCAAGTTCACTTATTATTCTTTCTCTTTTATTTGCAGATCAGGTGGTGTACGTCCAGGGCGCAGCGGCGACACCCGTTGAATTGTTGAGAGCGATGACCGACTATGGAGTACGCTGCGATGTCAGAAATGTTCGTTTATATCATATGCATCTCGAGGGATCGGCCCCGTTCGCTAAGCCAGAAAACGCAAGTACGTTATATTCGTGTGCATACGTAATCTCCTATGCTGTCTTTGTTAAATATCTCAATAACAACTCGTCATTTAGCGCGTTGTTTTACTCCTCGCACTTTTCTGCGCCGCACAGTTGGCTTCACATGTCTAACTTTTGTCTCTTTTAATTGCGTTTTGCATAAATTTTCGTTTAAAACTTTAATTTCTTTTAAACATTAATTGCAAGTATATTTTATTTTAGACACTTATTTTCTAGAGAGAGATAAATGTTAAGACTTTTTTAAAACTCAATTAAATTTACGAAAAAGAATAGCTGTACATTTTCGCTAGAGAAAATTTACTGTATGTTGATTAGAAGATTTTAGAAACAAAATCTTTCTACTGACAATGAGCTTATTTATATGAATAATTCTTATGTGATGCGTTTATGTATGTTTAGAGCACTTCAGATCTGTCAGCTTGTTCATCGGCGGCAACGTGCGACCCGCGGTGAACGCGGGCACCGCCGACTGCATACCCATTTTCCTGCACGAGATCCCGCGTCTCTTTAAAGAAGGCTATCTAAAGCCCGACATCGCGCTCATCCATGTGTCTCCACCGGATGACAAGGGTTACTGCTCCTTCGGCACCAGCGTAGATTGTGCCCGGTCCGCCGTGAGTCATTCCAAACATGTCGTAGGTAAATCTCGGAAAATCTCGCACAATCACTCTCTTCTTGATGGATAGAATTTAAAGGAAACCTAAATTTTCGCAGCCTTAGTCAATAAGTACATGCCTAGGACCTTCGGCGACGCTCTCATCCACGAAAGCCACTTGGATTTCGCCGTGGAACACGACGAACCACTGCCGGTTCATCCGGTGAAGGCGCCCTCCAAGGCCGAGCAACTGATCGGCAAGCACATCGCTGAAAATCTGGTGGTGGACGGCGCCACGTTGCAGCTGGGTATCGGCAGTATACCCGACGCCGTGTTGTCGCTGCTGAGTAATCACAAGGATCTGGGTATCCACAGCGAGATGTTCAGCGACGGCGTGGTGGATCTTGTGAACAAGGGCTGCATCACGAATAATCAGAAAACGATGCACCGAGGCCGAATTGTCGGCTCGTTCTGCGTGGGCTCGGAGAAGCTCTACGATTTTATGGACAACAATCCTTTCATAGGTCAGTTTGTCTTTCATTTAGGATTATTGCTAGTTGACAAATCACGAAATGGCTTATTTAACGGTTTTCATTTCTTACAGAGATGCTGGTGGTAGATTACGTCAATGACCCTAGAATAGTCGCCAAGCAACCGAAGATGACGGCTATCAATTCGTGTATTGAGGTGGACATCACCGGTCAGATCTGTTCAGACAGTATTGGAACGAGAATGTACTCCGGTTTCGGTGGGCAGCTAGATTTTATTACAGGCGCTGCGATGAGTGAAGATCGACAAGGAAAACCGATCATAGCACTTCAATCAGTCACCGCTAAGGGCCATAGCAAAATACAGCCGGTACTAACATCGGGTAAGTAGATAGAACTGTCGAAATAATCTTTGTTTTTCATGAATTTGGTACAATATGAAATTACTTATATATCTTTAAATGAAAAAGGCAAGATACTATTTTAACTTTTAAACTCAATATATTATCTTAAAAAATATTTAAGAGAGAGAGAGAGAGATTCTTATTTAGATTTATAAAATTTATATATAATTTGGAGAAAATTATAAAACGTACTCTTATTTCTTCAATTAAAACGTGGATTTATTTTTAATCCGATTTTTGAATAATTAACTTCCGTGTTGATTTCAACACGTTGCAAATATGAATCGTAATCAATCGTTTTGTCATGTTGTGTTAACAGGTGCTGGAGTAGTCACCAACAGAGCAGTGGTGCGATACGTCGTGACGGAACAGGGAATCGCCAGCCTGTTCGGCAAGAGTCTTCAACAACGTGCGTACGCATTGATCCAGGTGGCTCATCCCGATCACAGAGAAGCGCTCGAGAAATCGGCGTTCGAACGCCTAAAAGTGATGCCTGCCCCATAAGCTGAAAAACATCATATTTAATAGCATTTTACAATCATCCGCGTGCTTTAGTCACGCACAACGGCCAACCATCAAAGTGAAGCGAAGTCTTCTTGTACGATATTGTACATGTTCTCTTACTGGAAGACAATTCGCCGGCCTTCTAGAATAAGGGAAAGAGGGGGGGGGAGAGAGAAGCATGAACTAGATCGAAAATTTAGTGCGTAAATTATATCATTATGTATGTAAGAGTCTGTATTGTGAAATCGCACTCGTTTCCATATACATAGATGTTAATTTAAGCCACGTGTATTTTATATCGCGAGAAGAAACGTGTTCGTGCCTTGGAACACGAAACAGAAAATGGCGCAACTCTACGCCGTTCTTAGATGTAAACATTTTTTATATTAAATTGCCAACGTTCCTTTATATAATTTTTCGTGTTACCATTGTAATAACAAAGTTGAAATAGTAGTACGCAAAAAGAAATATAAAAGATGAGAACGCTGATATTGTCAATACTTTATTGTATCTCTCCTATACGCGCGCGCGCGTTTACATAATCGTTTACAAAATACGCAAAATTCACATCGATAGTTCGTCCGCGGATTGTGAACGCTGTCGAAAAATCGAATGCTGCCAAATCAGATGTTCAAATAGCGATTTGTAGAAATGACAACGGGTTTGCTTCGCTAGACATATGTGGCCAGCGAGATCTTTTAGAATATTTTAGATTATGTATCGTGTAAATTTTCATATACTAACGTTGCTATTGCCGTGTTGTCAACGAGAGCTTGTGGATTTGAACCTATCGGTTTCGAAGCGATGAGAAGATGTTCCGAAACTTAAGATTGACGTTCGGAAAAATCAGGCACGCGAAACCTTTCCAATTATGTGGACGATACATGCAAAGCTTGAGGGAACCTGCTCAACCTTTAAAACGGTGTCCAAAATGGGTTTGCGTGGAAGATGCAGTGAAACTCATAAATTCAGGTATTTATAGTCGCATTACATTTTAGTAGACCGATTTAGATTATGTTTTCCGTATAAAAAAGAATTATTCTTTTCCATAAACGTTTTTAATCGAATAAAATTAACAATTTGTTTAGAAAATTAAGGCTCATTGAATTCTAGTTTATAATATACTTCTAATTTAACATGGTTGTCCTAATTTTTAAATTCTAATGTATGAATAAAGGATACAATAGTATAAGGCCTAAACTTTTTCTTCTTAATACATATGTAGAGAACATAAATTGTATTATTACAAGTGTTGCTGTAAAACAGATGGTTCTCGTAAATGAACTAATTTCTTTTCCAGAGCATTTGGTTTTCATACAAGGTGGTGCGGCCACGCCGATGGAATTGGTGCGCGCCATGACCGAGCACGGAGTGTGCAATAATTTGCGTGGGGTGAGATTAGTACACATGAGTCTCGAGGGGGATACGCCGTTCGCCAATCCGGAGTTTGAGAGTACGGTATTTGCGATGTTTAATCCCCAACGATAACACGATGCCTGATAATTGAGAAATAAGTAACAAGTCTGCGGCGATATTCAAGAGCACTTCAGGTCTATCAGTCTGTACGTGGGCGCTTCTCTGAGGGAGGCAGTGAACGAGGGACGGGCGGACTACATCCCGGTGTTCTTGCACGAGACGCCGAGGTTGTTCTTTGAGAAAAAGATCGTGCCGGACATTGCGCTAATCCACGTGAGCATGCCAGACGCGCGTGGATTCTGCTCGCTCGGCGTGAGCGCCGATTGCACCCGTGCCGCAATATGCACTGCCAAAGTCCTCATCGGTCCGTCTCGAATTAATAATAATAATATTGATAACACTGATAATAACAATCATAATAATTGTAACAAGACAAAACTATGTTAATCTATATGTTGAGATTAGGAAACTTGGAAGGCGTTAATTAATTATCAATATTATTATGATGTTTTTTGCTACGATATTAATATCTTCAAATAATTTTAACATCATTAAAAAGATGTTCTTTTTCAGCGCAAGTAAACGAGCACATGCCGAGATCATTCGGCGACACGCTGATCCATTCGAGTCATTTTGACTGGGCGGTGAGATACGACTGTCCTCTGCCTTGCGTCGCTTGTCCACCGCCAAACGATCTCGAGCAAGAGATCGGTAAAATCATCGCGCAACGGCTGGTCGAGGATGGAGCGACACTGCAGCTTGGTATCGGCTGCATCCCCGACGCGGTGCTCTGCGCCCTAGTAAATCACAAAGACCTGGGTATACATTCTGAAATCATTTGCGACGCGATGGTCGACCTGGTGCTTCACGGTAACATCACGAACAAGTGGAAGACCAGGCATAGAGGACGCATAGTGAGCTCTTTCGGCATCGGCACGAAAAGATTGTACGATTTCCTGCACAACAATCCGGTCGTTGGTAATTATGACCAATTGAATTACTTCGATTTTGGAAAAAAGGACATTCTCGCGTTATCTTACAATTGCAATTATCGCCACGCCAGAGATGCTAGCGATCAATTACGTAAACGATCCCCGAGTGATCTCGATGCAGCCGAGGATGACGGCCATCAATTCTTGCATCGAGATGGACCTCACTGGCCAGGTGTGCTCGGACAGTTTAGGCTGTAAGATATATTCCGGTTTCGGCGGCCAGCTGGATTTTCTTCGAGGCGCGGCGATCAGTCAGGACGGTCGTGGGAAAGCCATCATCGCGTTTCCCTCAGTCACCAGCCAAGGGGAGAGCAAAATACAACCGGTGCTGAAACTCGGTACGAAGGGGAGATCAGATTCGGCGAACGAATGCTGCGAGATAAATATTTTTATTATTAAATTAATTATTTAATGAATCTACGATATCGACGTGTTTTTTTTTTTTACAGGGGCCGGAGTAGTGGTAACAAAAGCTCACGCGCATTACATAGTCACGGAACACGGAGTGGCGGATCTTTTTGGTAAAACCTTACGACAAAGGGCGAATGCACTGATCCAAATTGCGCATCCCGATCACAGAGAATGCCTCGAAAAGGCCGCATTCGAACGCTTGAAATCTAACCCGACGAAATATCTGTAATACTTGTGATATGTAAATACAAGTCCGTGTAATAGTCCAAGTCCCATACAAATAATAAATTTTGATAACAAGAATATAACAATGCTGTGTTATAAACTGATACATTTTATATTACAATTAATGATAAAGATAAATATAAATATAATCTCAAAGTCAAAAATACATGTGCTGCAGCAGTAGGAACATTCACGTAGCGCAGCTGCAAATGTACTGATCTCGGTAATTTATACTTCGTTTGTAAATTAAATAATCGAATATTTTCGTAAAATAAACGAAACGTTAGAAGTCTATGCCTTCCGGTAGAGTCCCCTCTTTCCTTCTCTTCTCAACGTTCTCGTAATACTCCGAAAAATCTACATAAGGCTTGATTCTAGCATTTCGCTCCGCCATTCTGGCGCCAGCCGGATACAAGTCCGACGTCGTTGACGTTTCGGTCGTCGATGTGTCGACGTTGTCCTCTGTGACGCCCGTGCCGGTGCTCGACAAGTCTTCGTTGTCAGGTATGCTGATCGGCGCAGTCTGCACCACGGGATTGAATCTAACCGACTGACTGGTCGGACTCTTCAATGCATGCGGCAGCGGAAAGTTGAAGTTCCTCACCAGGAGAGTTATGTCGTCGCGCTTGCCGGTGGTCATGGTGTTCTGCGTATTGCTCATGTTTACGTCGTGATGAATTCTTACAACCTTGTCGACCACCGCCTGGGAGACTCCGGTTAAAGTCGATTGTACTCGAAACTAGAATCGCAAATATTTCAAAATAAATTTACACGAAATGTTAAATGAGGATTGTTCAATCGAGATTTATTTGGACCAACTACCTGCTCGACGGCTATCAAGGCTAATTCTTTATTGACTTGATCAGTACCGGTCGCTTCCTCCAACGATTTATACAGACCGCGCGACATAAGCAATAGAAATCTACAGGATTCGTCCAGTTCGATACTTCCATGGATCTCCGGTTCGGCGATAATCGGCTCCGCCATGGAAGCTGTTAGCTCTTCAAACTCTCTATATCCACCTTTGACGAGATAGTTGCCGAGGCAGCGTGTGTTTTCTTGATTTCCAAGATGAGATCCTGCATATATATTCCAATTTATCAGAATTCTTTTTTTATCAATTATCAAATTAGTAAAATGTATCAATTACAAATGTATCATTTACCTTGTCTGATCGATTCAACATCCAAGCCCAATTGAGATAATCGCAAAAGCTCGTCCTCGTTCCTCAAATCATGATCTACGCTTAATTGTACAACTCGTAAAACTTGATTGCTGTCTGTTTTGCACAACAGTGCCCTGCTGTCTCCGACATTCGCGACGTACAGCCTCCCTCTGTAAACCAAGGCGACGACAGCACTAGTCCCGGCTGACAGCTCGCAGTTCAACGCGTTTAGCTTGTCAACCTGCAAAGAATAAATTGTAATAATGCATTTAAAAAAGTAGCTGCACAATTTTAACGCTACTTGACTAACCAAGTCTGGAAACTTTTGATAAGTCTCATAAGAGGTCAGTCCATCAGGTATGTCGAACTGCAGACTAGCCCGCTCTGCTAATAAATCACCAATTGATTCCAAATATCCTTTCTCAACTGCTATGAATGCTTGCCTGTGGAACAAATACTTTGCATGTAGAAGATCTTTACTCGTAACTACAACATATTAGCTCTTATCCCAAAATATATATTAAAGTTACATATACAAAATGTTTCTTATTTAAGGTCATCTTATATGTTATATCAATGAAATTCTTACCGGAGAACTTCCTTCACTTCTTCGTCAGTCGACTTGCCATTCAGCTGTCCGAGTAGAATTTCCGCAGCCATCCTTTGCATAGCAAAGCTGGCCGCTTTAGTACCTTCGTGACCGTCGAATACAGCATAGAGGAACGTGGAGTCGTCGTATCTACAGTGAAAGCTACGATCCTCAAATGGATGCTCCTCCTGTCGATATCCATCCTCTCGATAGATTTGATTAGTAGAAAAACCCACCCCTGTGAAACATCACATAAAATTCATCTTCATATTTCAGTAATTCTGCTTAGAACACTTGTCATTAATGTGATACATTCATTTTTAATTCTCAAATGATTTTTAATGTAACAAATTATCGAAGCATAAATTATAATTGGAATAAACAGTTTTAAAACATAATTTGTAGATTACTTTCTATGACAAGTCGGCTAAAGATAATAAATATTATCGATAAAAAAAGTTAGTGTATTATCTACATGTATAAATATGATAACAATAAATTTATTTATAGTTATTGTCCTTGAAATTACTACTTGTTAAAAGATATTGTAATTTATATCGAACCAAGAAATAAAAATATATTCTCTATCAGAAAATTAGCATTATGCCGGAAACGCGAATGTCTATCACCAAATACCTAGCGAACAATGTTAAAATAACAAAGTAAAACATACCGGATTGTTTGCAAACTGGTAAATCGTCCGTCCAATTGTACTGGCTGTCCTGAAAGGGCATCGAGGCCGGGCGTTCCGCACCCGCAGACATTTCTTCTTATTTTATATCAACTCATAATTACCGAAATGCGGTAGAAAATTATTTTACACGATTCTGCAAGGTCCAAAGAGTTGAACCGAACGAGTTATAATAACAAACATGTGCACTCAGCCGTCGAAACTCGATATTTGAGCTTTCTGTGCTGTTTTTCTGTTCTCTTTCCTTTCCCAAAGACGGGGCATATTGTTATATTTTTTGCGCTGATTATGAGACAGATATATAATTAAACGTTAGAGAGAAAAAGAAAAAAGATATAAAGTATAAAAAGTTTAATTGCAAAGGACAAACTTGAAACTAACCTCAAAACTATTCTCTCGTTTTAGGTGCAAAAAGTGCAACAATGAACACTATGAACAGCTGAAACGAACAGGCTTGTGACGCTTGTGTACTAGATCAGAGAGAAACCTGAGAGAGGCCATCCTGGCGGCAGTGGCGGCCTTTTGTTGCTGTGTTGCATTTTCCGACGCGCCGCCTGAGAAAGTGCAACTCAACTACGTCGTATCGCTCGGTAACCGCACATGGTTTGCGTCCGTGCTAATGGTTCGTGTCCAAACTAGCCAGCTGGAGGGGATATTCTGGCCGCGGCGGCCGCGCTCGGCCGCTAATGATCACTACGTGTTCGCTCGCGATATATAACACGCGTTTCGAGAGACAGCTACGTCGACCAGACACCACCGAGACAGAACGTAGAGAATACAGCCAGTTAAACCTGTGAAAGTTAACGAAAAATTCGGCATACGTTGATCTCTTATTGTTCGTTGAAAGTTTTCGGTATTTTTGAACCGGCCGCGGCCGCGCGCGTCGTGCCGCTTAGGAGGGGTAGGCCGTGACGTCATGCGGCGGATCGATACGGTGACGGTGACGTAGTCATCATTCGCGCAGCGAGGCTCGAGCGAGACAGGCATAGCGGTGCGTAAGTGTCGCGTTATTACTTTTCGGGACTCGATCACGGCAAGTAGAAAGAGACACGAGACACTGGTCATTCGATCTACAAACGATCAGTGATTGCATGCCCGCACGATCGATCAATTACCGTAATTAACGACTCGTAAATCATCGGAGGCGGCGCCGCGGCGGTAGTTCGTTGGCACTCGCGGCGAGGTAGATAACCGGCGCAATTAATTTACTCGAAAGAGAGATTCAAAGTCGTAGATAACGGGAAATACAAATGGCTATTTCGTCGCGATGCTCACGGGTGATAATTATTTCATTGGCGGCGCTTGGATTCTCGAGATTTTATATCCGCGTCCGCGTCGTACTTTCAGGTTTCGATGTAGACGTGACTTGTGCGATTCAAATGCGCGGAGTGATACACGGCCCGCCGAAACGGCGGCGCTCGAGTAACTCATCGGAAAATTGCGATATATCCATGATACGATCGTTTATTCAATAATATGTATATCGCGTGGGAAATACGCGTTTGAGAAATATCGCGAGTGCAATATTGGGATCCGTTTGCGTATTTTCAGACGATTTATCGCAACTTATTTAATCGTTCAGTGCGATTCATACGTATATTTCGTTTCGCGCGTGAAGTTGGCAGCCGTTCGCGAACGGACTCCGAGCTCCGAGTCGAGCAGCGTCGCAGCGCGTTTAATTTAGTAATTAACGTTATAACGAGCCACGTAATTCGATATTCGTCAAATGGACAGCGTAAATTCGACGTTCGTACAAGAGATGAATAGTGAAGACGCGTATCTGGAGAGAGTTATTTGATCGAAATCTATCGCTCGGGCAGTTATGGGTTATGGGCAAATCGCAGGTACGCATCTTTCGTACGCATAATGATACTTTTCTCGTGTTATTTTTTCCGTCGCTATATGATAAAATACATAATTGTGTACAGAAATATAATAAAGTGCGTGCGTGCGTGCGAATAATGTCGCGATTAACGGAAGTGCCGTACAAAGTGCCGCACGATTGCTGCATTCTAATGACTCTTACGCGCGTGATAATTAATTAGCGTATTTTTGTGAGGCAGGTGTTTCGTGAGTGCAACAACGAGGAAACGAGAGGAGGAGGAGGAGGCCAGGGAGGCATCGGGCGACAGCGGAGCAACCATGAGGTGAGCATCTCCTAATTTATTTTATATATTTATTATTTGTATAGGATTAATTATTGCATAGTACTGTTCTATATTATTATTGTGCATAATGTGTGTAACATATTTAAGATTTAATTTTGGGAAATAGTCAAAACATTGAATAGAATATTTGTAAAATATTTGTTTAATAATTGATGAAGACATACGTGAAATATTTCGACACGTTTAAAATTTATAACTGTTTGGATTAGATAAAAATTAAATTTTTATTATTAAAATTTTATTTGTAAAATATATGTAATATAACATGTATAAAATTTTATAAAAGTTAATATTTAACAGAGCGTTTTATCGAAAATTATGTATTATTAATTACGTTGCAAAATAGTTTAATTTAGATATATTTGTATTTTACAGATTCGCGTCTTGTATACTACAACTCCGCTGCTGCGCATCATACCGGTGAGTTTTAAATTATTTTTATTTTAATCTTGAGGTAATGGATTTGTAAATATATTGCATATACGTATAACAGGTTTTTTTTCGATAATTATTAGTATGCAAAAGGATAATATTAAATTATATAACAAATAATTTAAATTGAACAAGTAGCAGCAAGGAAATATTCTAGTATTTATATCCTCTTTATTTATTATTGTAAACTGCTTCATATCTAAATTTTATGATTATTTCTGGTTGTATGTATTACAAATGTTAAAAAAAAATAAAATTCAAATTAAGAATATAAAAATATTATATAGATAGATATAATGTTTTATAAATCTGTTACCTTAATGGATGAGCTAGGATACATTATTATAAATATGTAACTCTGGAATATATAAAGTATAAATTCGATTTATTGAATTCTCTGTATAATTGCCAAATATATACGATTTTCGAGAGATTAAGAACACCATGAAAATATAATACATTAATAATTTTATTTAGCTAATATATATAGTGTCTCAGATATATTATAATAAAATTATTTTTTGAATTTAATACTGAGGTACCTAATTAATGAAAAATTATGAAAAAGAAAAGGACGTAAAAAAAGAACTCTCTTTAATAGATAAAATATTAACATTTTAAAAACATGAAACTTCTATTTGAATCTCTTCATGGTGTTCGTGACAGCATGATTCACGATAATGACAAAGACTGGAACAAGATATTTCTGTATTTATGAGATTCATTGCATCGTAACGCGTCTGTGGCCCGAAAACGTGTTCTCTTGTATATGTAGAATACGATGCACTAAACGTTCACGAAGACATCTTGCGATAGAATGCGATATGGGTGGATTCTGGACAGGTTGATAGTACATAATAGATGCTAATTGTTGAACATTTGCGCCGTGGTGAATTTATGGCATGTCCCCGGATTCGCCACGATGCACAATAAGATAGTGACTTTGCGTGTCGTTTGAGCTCGCGTAGGTGCTACTTTATGTTTCCTCTTCTATAAACAGCTCCTCATTTCCTCCGTAACTTTGCTTTATTGCAAAATTTTTCGCTATCCGATGGCCCAATTTAAAGAATGGCGATATAACACTTGGTTCAATAACAACGACAATGGAAAACAATTAGTCTGTCAAGAAGCTCGAGATTTATTACAGTAATATCCGGTTAATTTTTTAGCAAATTTTTTTTTCTTAGGAAGTACTAAAATATAACTAATTATTATTCTATAACAGAGAACGTATTATTTAAGCTTATAATTAATTAATGCATCTATAAGTCACAAAATTATTTGCATGCCTAATATTCATGAAAAAATAACTTCTTTTAATCTATTCAGAAAGCGATATATGAGTTGCAATATAAATCGGACGTTATTGAATATAGAATAATTGCTATAAATTAAACGGTAAATCCTGTTTGCGTGAGTAACATTAAAGTGTTTTACCCTTATATAGATATAGTTTGAGAGTTTATTTCTTTACTGGTTATAACCAACGAATTATAACGATCAAACGAATAATCGCGGCAAACTCATTTGCAACATTTATTTCGGTCGGATAATTTTAACGTCGCGAAGAGCAATACAAAGATCGTAGATTAATTTAGTTTCCACAGTTTTGATCGTTTGTGAAGGAAATGACTATAATTAGGGTTAAGTACTGGTTTATATTGTACAATGTTACTACAACAATTTTCCGCGCGTGACTCACTCATTACGAGATTAATGTGCTTGATAGTTTATTGGCGTGCCATTTTACATTGTACGCCGTAACCGTAAATTTATTATTATGTAACAAGTTTTTCGCTAGATTAACAGATAGATAAATTAAGATATTCTTCTCTCTTTTTTCTTTTGGAATGTTTTGTATATCTTACCTTGAATTGTTTTGAAGTCGGTAGAACGAAACCGATAAGCACAATTTATTACCCTTTTTCCTCGTGAAAAATGTGAAACACAAATTGGATATAAGATAAACTGTTATCTGAAAACCATAATAGTAATTGCATGAAATTGGTGGTTTTCAGGAATCGCAGTATACGAGCGATACTCGACTCAAAAAGTTTCTTATACAGAAGATATCTTTAGTCGATATGTGTTAGGAACTTTATCATACTATTCGCCATCTCACACAAAAATATTTCTTACATATTAAGTTATTTCATTATCTCTATTGCTAATCTGTATATCTGATTAAGCAATTAAGGAATAAATTTAACCTTTGTTGTGCACACAGGGGTCAAATAGACCCCATCGTTTTTTCAAACGCGTTTTTCTAATACGTACAATACGTACAAATATTAAAAATTGAATTTTTTATGCATTTTTTAGTGAAAAAAGTCCATTTTTCGGCTTCTTTAGTTAACATATCATTTATAATTCTTTTATGTTGCAAGATATTAATAAAACCTATTAGACCTAATTTGGAAGCTTTGAACAATAGCCAGCAATTTTGTTTGAGTCAAAATAACGAATTGTACGTCTGTAATAAACAATTAAGTGACTGGGGTCTAATAGACCCCCTGTGCACAATACGTAATTTTGAAGAGGTGTGCACAACAAAGGTTAATAGATACAATATTGATATAAATACAAATGTGAATAATAAATCTGCAATCTAGTAGATCGTCATAAATATTTTTTGACAGAAGCTAAGATCAGTGCTTATGGCTAAAATATCATTACGTTTTGTGCATACAATACACATTTCAAATGTCTGTATCAATATTGATATTGTAATTGATATTAATGCAGTCGCATCTATCTCAGTTACTTGATTTTCCTGTTGGCATAGTGAGCAATTTAATCGTGATTTGCAGGATAATAGTATAAATGCGGCACATATTTTCTTAATAGAAAAAAAATATCAAAATCTGTTATGATTATTTGTCATGATGATCTAAGACAATTTGTTTTAATTTAAAACATTAATTTAAAAGAAATTTGATTTGATTGAAAAATGTATAGTTGTATAGATATGTGCTATTCTGTATTTTATGAATTAACATAACGACATCCTATACTTAAATTTTTTAGTCGACGAGACTGCTTATTATCTTAAACAATGCATAGCACGTTATCATTTCATCTCTTTCGTGTTCTGGTATTCTTGCGAAATTCGTACCAGGAAAGTTCAGTCTCGCGATTTAGTTAAATCAGAGAAATTTCATCCAGTTTCAAAGGCAGTCATAAAATCTCTACGATCTTGCTTCTCTGTTTTGCTTAACTAGTTAGCTAAAACAATCCGTGCATTCTTTCACTTGCAGTCTTACACGTTAATCTATTGTTCCGCTTCAAAAGTCCATAAGTTCTTCAAAGAACGATTGTCATATCATGAAACAAAATTAGCTCTAAAGAAAGTATAAAAGTATAAAAGTATTTTTTAAGCAAGAAAGAATTACGGCTAAAAAAATTGATACGTTTACGTATTCGATGCATTAAATGCCAGAGAAAAAAATGCGATTTTGCCAACACAATTCGATTTGAAGCGACGCCAAATAGTTTTTAAAGTATTTTGTAAGTTGTTATTGCGAAAAGGGAGGAATGTAGAAAATAGTACAGACGACAAATTGAAAAATATACATAAATAAAGTAGGAAATAACGTGAATGAATAGATTTTTGTCTATATTATTAGTTATTGATTTCTTACTCTGCTGAAATAAAACAACATTTATCGCAAGAAAATGTTAATTTAAAATCCAGTTTAAGAAAAAAATTGAGTGAAAGATATAATTGATAGCTACACGGTAATAAGTAAGATGGTACACTATTTATTAAAGCAAAGTTTTTATTCTTTATTGATAGTATACTTGCAATCATCATTGCAATTAACATGAAACGTAAAATCCGTATTTATATAGTTATAGTTCTAGTTTAATAAATGATTTTTGGGAATCAATTTGTTACGTTCTATTAGTAACTCTGATTTAATCAAGACACACCCTGACAATGAGTTCTATTACTCACAATTCAATAACCGATTCTTGACAGACAAATGTGTGTGTGTATACGTATTAAAAATTTCTGAACCAATTGAATATTAAATTGAAAAAATGGCATGTTATTTAAATATTCTTTGGGGATGATTTGAAGAGAGAACGATTACTCAAGTAAAAATTTAGTTTAAAGTACAAAAACAGAAATTTTTTAAAATTATATTTTACATTTTTTATGAAATTAAATGTACACTATTTAATTTAACCCGTTGAGGTCACACCTCCTAAAAGTAACGTAGAGGTCACATGGGGTCCAATGGACCCCAAACTTTTTATTTTATTTTTTTCTTAAAAGTATACTATTTTGAGAGTAAAACGCAGGAAGTTTTTTTGCTCTATCTCAAAAAATTTTGATGAATATTGACCCCACAACAGTTGCCATTGGCGTTCTTTTTGATGTATCGACTCAAACCTTGAACTGGAATTTAGTTTATGACTTCCTCTTTATAATCCAATAATTCTTTAAATTTTTTTATGTTGAAAAAACGCGAAAAAAACATTTTTTTTTCGATTTGACTCTTTTCACAAAAATATTCGTCAAAATTTTTTTAGATAGAGCAAAAAAACTTTGTGCGTTTTACTCTCAAAATAGTATACTTTTAAGAAAAAAATAAAAAAAGCCTGAGGTCCACTGGACCCCATGTGACCTCAACGGGTTAATTTACTCACGACCTCCAATTTTTAAAAAGTGCTCGTAAATATCACATGCGATGTTTTTGAAACGAGCTATTTCGTACACCCGACTAACACGATAGGAGCAACCTACACTATAAAGAAGA
Source organism: Temnothorax curvispinosus (assembly GCF_003070985.1). Taxonomy (NCBI): domain Eukaryota; kingdom Metazoa; phylum Arthropoda; class Insecta; order Hymenoptera; family Formicidae; genus Temnothorax; species Temnothorax curvispinosus. The sequence goes on from NW_020222633.1 coordinate 38,546, forward strand.
ATATTCCACTCAATTTATTAAACGAGACATAAAGCTTTGTGATAACTTACCCGTGTTACTTCTACTTCTAGCTCCGGTCTACCCTACTGCTCTGACGCACTAAGGCCGGTATTCATAATCAGATCTTATTTCAAGACCGTCTTAAGTAATATCTTAAGATGCTAATACGGCTCTGTGCGTGGTTCATGACGTCTTAAGATTGTACTTAAGATGGCCTTAAATATAAGAACCGACTATGAATAGTCTTCAAGATTGTCTTAAGTAATGTCTTAAGACGCTAATACGGCTCTGTGATTGGTTCATGACATCTTAAGATTGAACTTAAGACGGTCAATATAACTATCAATACCAGCCTAAATATATGTAACGTTCTTAAAGCCTGATGAAGATATACTGCGCAATCTCTTTGTTGTAATAATTAAGTACGCATACTCATTTCTCCCTCTACTGAAAATAAAGTTGCTTGTTACTAATTGTTACTAATTGGTTATCTGTCTTGATAAAATAAAAATAAGTTATTTTTAAAAAGACTTCTCGTTATATAAAAATTTTGAAATGTATAACATATACCATATATACGGAGAAAACATTTGGCACGTAAAAACAATATTTAAAGTTTTATATTATAATTAATATTATAAGTAAAAATGTAGAAAAATTGTTAAACGTTATTGAGAATTAACGCATAATTAACCAATTTCCTAGTGTGTTATCGATTTATGGTGCAATAAACATGAACACGCTAGTTTTAACATTACAGAAAACAAATTTAAAGTTAAAATTAAGTCTTGTGCTTGCTCTATTTGACATTTATAATTTTATATTTATAATTGCAATTCTTGTGCGCGCCGTTGCCGCCGCACAGTCAGGCGAGACGTCGAACGCGCGTGGTTCGCGAGCCGAGCCCCCGGATCTGGCCAATCACGTCCCGCCGCTCCGCGCCGCCGGCGCGGCGCGAGCGGATCGATACGGTGACGGTGACGTAGTAGGCAGTGTAGGCACCTGCGCAGTCCGTACTAGCGGCGCGACCGTTGAACTCGAAAGCTCCGTGTCCGTACCTCGAAGATCGGCGCGTTTTCGACGTTGTTTTTGGCGATGAGCGGACTTGTCACTTGTTTCCGTCAACGCTCGGAGTAGTGTTACCTACGTGAGTGACTCAGTTATCATTCTTCCGAGGAATTTCGCACAGGTAGGAAGTGTTTGTGCTCCGCGCGCGCTCGTCACCGTGCTTCGTGCTGTTTTCGGAACGCGCTCGTTTCGGTGATTGGCATTCCTGCTTCCTCGTTTCGCGGACCGTGGGAATACGCGCTACGCGATCGAGTACCGCGCGCCGTGTGCCGTGTGTGCCGTGTGCCGTGTGTGTAAAACAATTTACGAGTGTATGAGGTGTTTATCGGAATGAACGTGTCGCGCGACGCGCTCACTCGAGACGTCGAGGCGGAGGTATGTATGAACGACTTGCTTTGCAGTTTCGCGCTGTGATAGTCGCTCCTCTTGCCATGTCTGGATTCGCGAAGTGCGTGGCATTCATTTATCTCGTATCGTGCTTTGAACGCTGACGTGCCGGACGTGTCGTGTGATTTAGCTCCGATTCTCTCCGTAGGGAAAAAGGGCTGAGTGATATTGATCGTGTCAAGTGATTCCGGTGATTCGATCGGTGATAACGGAACGCCGCGATACATCGCCCGTTCGTGAATGCTTCACAATCTCGGATTCTCGTATATCTCGCGTCGCGTAAGATTAGCGGCCGGCAGTCATGCGTCTTCGTTGTGCATATTAATAATGTAGTTATACTTTCGCGAGATTTACGAGTTTGATACCGTACGTACTGTGCATGAGTGCGATATTTAATTTCAACAGCGTATCTCTGATTAACGAAGTGCGTGTCTTTATTAACCGTCCGCTCGACTTGCGTAGTATCGCCGGTAACGCGGTGATGAACGTGGAACGACGCGGAGCACGCGGCGTCGCGACTCCTTCAAATTTGCATGAAAAATTCATGTTACCCGATTTTATATTACAGAGTAAAGTACTTCCTTCCCACGGGTACGACCTTGGCGAGGTGGGAAGGCTCAGTACCCAGTACGAGGATTTTACCCAAGCAAAACTCTTGTTCTGCTTGGATAAAAATTCAAAGACGGGGAAGCTAACGTACCCTCGTCCGCCGATTTAATTGAATGAACGAACCGCAGCCGGTTCGTCGCGTTTGCTTCGGGAGTGCCGTTCAAGTAATCGGACTAAAGGACTTTTCTAAACGGGAGTGCCGTATAGTATCGCGCGAGAAAGACTTTTAATGAAATTAGTCCGCGCGCGATTGTAGTTTATTATCCGCGAGTGTTTCTCGCGAGTGTCCTGTGCGGTGAGAGGAGGAAGCCTGACGTCCTGAGAGGAGGAGGAGGTCTGAGAGACATCAGGCCCCGGCGGAGCAACCTTGGGGTAAGTATCACCTTTTATCTGCATAAAATTAATAGTTTTTTTTCATTTATTCGGAGTTTTATTTTGATGAGCTAAAACTAATTAGAAAAAAAGAAATTATTTAAAATTTTATAAAAATTTATTTTTGTAAATGTTTTTTTTTTCGGAAAATAGATAATTATATCAGTGAATCTAATTGAAAAACAAATTTAAATGCGCGTAAAATTATATATATCTTTTGAAACATTTATCATTTTTAGTGTCTCTTTAATTTATATCTTTCGTTTTTGTTACAGTATCATCGTAGCTACGTGGCCGACGTACTCCGCCCGTTGCGCATCGGATCGGTGAGTGACGAATTTTTTTACAATAGGATGGGGTAACGAATTTGTGAGCCTATATTATATATATTTATGTATTGTATCCATATAATAGTACTATAGATAAATGCGACTTCTTACAAATTCGTTGCTCTAAAATGGATAGACTAGATCAGACTAGGCTAAATAATTAATCCTGGAGCATCATCATTATTTATCGATTTATTGTGCTTACGGGAGAATGCATCCGTAAGCACATACGTTATGTCGATGCATTATTTATTAATGCATCTAATGTTATTTGTATCGCAGAACATGCCAAATATACCAGTCGCCTGAAATTTATAGGCACGTATTTACATTTGGCAAATATAGGAGAAAAAAATAATGTTGTATTAACAACCTGAGTCTAATTGGAAATAATCTTGTTAATTCAATACATTAGGCTTTTGTTTTAATAAAATAAAACAAGATAATTTCCAATTAGACTAATGCTGTTGATACAACATTATTTTTTCTCTGTGTATATTTTATTGAGGACGAGCATGGCCTAGACAGCGCACTGGTCTATATTGAGCCAAAGGTCCCGGGTTCGATTCCCGGTAGAGCTAGAAAAATTATATTCGCTCGTTCTCCTCTCGGAAGGCAATGG
>NW_020222634.1:0-48329 GCF_003070985.1 Temnothorax curvispinosus
TACGATTACACCTGGACACCGAAAACTATGAAGCGCACTATCTGGATCCCGTCATCGGCAACCTGGGACACGTGGACATCGAATTCAAGATATTAATACACGTAGACACCGAAAACTACGGAGCGCACTATGTGGACCTTGTCATCGGCAACCTGGGACACCTAGACATCGAATTCAACGTACGATTACACCTGGACACCGAAAACTATAAAGCGCACTATCTGGATCCCGTCATCGGCAACCTGGGACACGTGGACATCGAATTCAAGGTATTAATACACGTAGACACCGAAAAGTACGGAGCGCACTATGTGGACCTCGTCATCGGCAACCTGGGACACGTAGACATCGAATTCAACGTACGATTACACCTGGACGCCGAAAACTACGGAGCGCACTATGTGGACCTCGTCATCGGCAACCTGGGACACGTAGACATCGAATTCAACGTATTATTACACCTGGACACCGAAAACTATGAAGCGCACTATCTGGACCTCGTCATCGGCAACCTGGGATACCTAGACATCGAATTCAAGCTTGATTCATAAGAATCGACTTAAAAATTCCCTAGCGGCACTTTCTGCCAAGCGTAGAGAACCTTCTTTTCCGTTGTCTCAATATATATTATATATTACCTAATTTACCTAAATAGAAATCTTCCTCCTGACCGATAAGTCTATCGACCTAATTTCGAAATACGCGCGCGATATCGAAACTGGCGAGAAACTGCGCCGCCAGCGTCGAAAAAGTGAAAGTGACGTTTCTCTGATAATCATAATAATATTGAGATGAGAACGGTCGACGTAGACGACGACGACGACGACGTATCTTAATAAAAAATTTTCACATTTGGACTTTGCGTCGCAATATCTCCGCTCGTAGGGCACGTAGCGGAATATTATGAGAGAAACCCCCCCCCTAATTGGACCCCAAGCTATCGATCAAGCCTACTTAGAACTTGATCCGTTCACTCGTTATCGAGATCTCAACATCTCGGGTACTCGCAACCCGTCGCGTCGCGTAAAAGAGTCACGGTCGGTCTCGCTCCGCGTGTACTTGGCGCGAGACACTACCGTGTCTCTTGATAACAACAGGCGCGCGCAACGCGAATGCATTCGCCGAACAAGATACAAAAGACGCAGTGATAACCATTTAAGACAAATTTTGGAAACAAAGAAAGAAATATTCAGCCTAGCTGAATTAGGGTCGATTCAGACACAGCCGTGCTGTACCCGTACCGTATCCGTATCGTTAACATTAGACAAGGATGGAGACAACATTAGACAAGGATGGAGACAATAGGTATCCTTGTCTGATGTTCTGTTTCGTGCACGGTACGGATACGGCACGGCTGTGTCTGAATCGATCCTTAAACCGTCGTACTTCGATAGAGCGGGACATGGGCGCCCTTATAACTTCTTTCAATAAGAGGGGGCAGAGTTTAAATATACTTAGATGTACCGTTTTTGTTCAAGTTGTAATGGACTGGAAATTAAAAAATAAGATACTTCATTTGGGGTATAAATAAAACGATAAAAAATAATTATTTAGAAAGCAAATTTCAAATTTCTTGAATTTCTTGACGTCTAGGAGGTCGATTATGTATCTTAAAAATTACAAAGTGTGGAAATTTACTAGAGTATCTACAATTTTATTTGTCAAAATCTAGCAAATCTATAGAAGACAAAAAATTATCGATTAGTTTATTCTAAAAAAAAAGCAGTATCCATGCATATGAAATTTTTTATTTATGTAAAGCTCTGCCAAATAAACGTATTTTCAAATAATATTTTCTAAAAAAATATTTGTATGTAGATTTTTATTTTTAGTTGAATAAATTTCAAGTAAAAATTTATCTGGTTGTTAATCATAAAATCATTCTAAATTGAAAAAATTAAAATCCAGAGGAGAACACATGCCCCTACTTGCCCCCTCTCTCATGGACGCCCATGGTGGGACAATAATAACTCGGCTAGTCTTGTTGTTTGTTGACATAACGCATCCGCCGGCCGTCGCGCGTCGTGCAACCGGTACAACGCAAGGTTGACGCACTACCATTCGCACGGCGACGCTTGAGCAAGCTGCAGCGACGCGAACTGTTCCGTGTGCTGTCGCTTTATCACTCCTCATAACGCGATTATTCCGATCAATTAGCAATCTTCACGATTAACCGACTCCTCCGATTAACGATACGTAAGCGAGCCGGAGCGCAAGAGCCACTCATAAAGGCGATGTTACATGGCGCGTCGCACGTCCTTTATCCAAGGCGATGGAAAATAAGATTTGCACGAATTACGTTTTGCTTGTGATAATTTTCTCGCTATCTACAATGCTAGAATTGGAAAATAACCTCGCGACAATTTTCTCGCGCGACATTTTCTCATATTAATAGATTTAATTCGTCTTTATTGTACCGTTTCCGGATTGTGAACGAGGAGTCCGAATCGAACGAGTCAATTAGCGGAAAACTACGTGTCGTTTATTATAATATTTCGTGTAATTGAGCGTCGCACGCTACAGTTAACGACGGAAGTGTAAAGCACCAATGCGCAATCGTCGTATTCTGGTAATTAATCCACCTACGGATATAATTAACTGTGTTTTCGCGATATTGTATATATTGTGTAATAAAGCATCCTGAGAGGAAAAGACTTGGAAGGTATCGGGATCAGGCGTCGGCGGAGTTATACCAGTTATAAAATAAGTTATTTAATATTTATAGGTACATTATTTGCTACTTATAGATAGTCAATCGTCTCATTTTCTTTTATTAGAAATTCGTTGATTTAAATAAGAATTTAAAAGACAGATTTCTTTTGAAAGTATATAATTATTTTATTAGATATCTAGTTAAGAGATAAATAAAGGATTCAACGCATGTGACAATAAAGGTATCTTTTTGACGTTATCTTGGCAACATCTGTTGTAATTTATATACATTTGTATGTTGCAGATTAACGTAGTTACAACGCAATCTCCGCCGTTCTCTGCGCATCGTATATATATATATATATATATATATATATAATATATATATATATATATATATATATATATATATATATATGTATCGGTAGATCACAAAAATTATCTTTTATTTTAATCTAAAGTAATGAATTTGTGAATGCTACTGATAAATATAACATATCATACATCCATATTGCCATGAAATGGATGAGTTAACATCGAGGTTAACATATTATAGATTAGCAAAAATGTTTAACCTTCGACTATAATAAATGTATATAGGTATGCGTTTATTGTGTGTACGAAGATGCACGATACAAAAACATACAAAGCTTACACATAGAATAGAGCTTATTGTTATCGCATTTTATTATTAATTGATTTGGTCGTTTGCTGCAGGCAAAATTTAGTGTCGTATTGAGCAACAGAGCAATTATTATACAGGAACAAACAAACTGTTTGAAATTTATAGTAGGTACATTATAGACATAAAATTAATTGATTTTCAAATGGAATTTATAGCTTAGAGAATTTTATTTATTGTTAGAAAATTATTTTTTTTTCTTTCTTTCTTTCTATAATGAATTCAAGAGAATCAATTTATTATAAAGACTCAATAATTTAGAAATTATTACGTAAGATACCTATGTAGTAAAAATTATTTTAAAGAAATGAGAAAAGAACGGAAAAGAGAATGTGTTTTTATTTGATACATGCAATAATTGATAGTAATTTGATACGGTTCTACAATTTGATACGGTTAATTATATGAGAATAAAAATATCGGTTTATTGTTAACGGCAGATTTCTATAAACATCGAATTTCGATTACGTGACAATCGCGACAATTAACCTTGAAACTTAGACCTGACCGGCACGCAGTTTTGACGACGTCAAAAGTATTGACTAGCGTGGTTGTCTCAGCTTTGGGTGCGTAATAAACAACAAGGATGAAATAACCACTTAACGCTTGCAACGCTCGTGGAATCATTTCATCCTTGTTGTTTATTAAATGTTAAACAAGGACGAAATAATGCTCGCGAGCGTTGTGAGCGTTAAGTGGAACGCACCCATTATCGCGCGCGTTAGTTCACGTTGCACCAGGTTTGCTTCGTTCGTGCTTTCTTAAAAAAGTAAGATTTCACGATTGACTGTAGAAAATGCCGCGATTTAGGCGATGGACGATCGTGATTATATATATAGCCATCCAATCCGATATTCGCAATCGTGCGTCGTGTCGCCTGAGCTTATCGCGCACCGACATTTGTTATATAGAATATCTATCGAGGCGCATTGTCCCGCATTTCCCGTTCGTCCGAATCGCGTTGTCCACGCGACTGACAAGTATTAATGGTGCATGTTGAACGAAGTTTTCGATTCGAAATATCTGACAATCTTTCTTAAAATACTCGCGGTACATGCAGATATTATACGAATTCATCATCGTTTTTCGTTTTCTCATTTTGTGTACCCTTTACATTTGTAATATTTCTATTGTAATTTGTAATTACTCTCTCTTTTTCCTCCAAATCCTACATATTTATTTCATCTTGACTCTATTTTGCAGCATAAAATTATATTCTGGCGGTTTCAAAGACGCGCGATGGGTGGAAATAGGTTAATTGAGATACGTAGTAAGTCTGCACTTTTCCGAGGACAGAGTCTATAAATAACTTGCGTAATAAGCGCCGATACAAGATGGAAAGAACAAAAACAAAACAATTAAAAAAATCAAAATATATAATTCGAAAGCTAAATCGGTCGATAGAGGTATATATATGGTTAAGTGTAGAAGGTAGGACACAAATGTTACGTATATAGTGTCATAAAGCCCGTATCAGACTACGCATTGGAGATTGACATTATCGATTAAAAATTGAAGATTGTCCGATCACACTATGACTGCATTCCGATATTTACTGTCAGCAACTGTCAGTACTGAAAATATATATATAGTATACGTGACGTAAAATATAGAAAAATATAAATTTTCAGCATTGAATATCAATATGCGCAGTCTACGGCACGATTACGATAACTTTTGGCTCTTTGATTTGACGATGGTTTTTGGTAGTATTTTTTACGCTGAACAAAAAATTATATAGGTCTTATGTCTATTTTCTACCAATATATAGATTAACTTTAATCACGGTTTAACTTACTTTTCATCTTTTTCTAGTTCTTAAAATTAGAGAAAGATAAAAGATAAGTTAAGCGAAAATCAAAGTAAATCTGCATTGGTAGAAATGGATATTATCAGGCTAACTCTGTTCTAGTTTTTGAGATATACAGGTTAAAATTAAAAATAAATAATATATGAATTTCTAAATAATACTTCGATTATGTGTGTATAGATAATATACATGTAGGCGAGAGTGAGGGATGGACCTCGGTTCGTGTGGAAAGTTGAAAACCTGAACCGTACAATGATAGATTTTGTTTCGTCCTATAATAAGTAAGCCAGGGTAGAATGGGGTGAACCCGGGTGAACCACGGAAAATTTTTTTGGTCAGAAAATTTTTGTACTATTTCTTCCGTGTTCCTCGCCAAAAATACTTCCGAAAACCACCAACATTTCGAGGGGCCGAAGTTATCATATTCGTCCCCAGCCTGATTACAGTTAAGATTATATATAGTGATAGTAAATTTAATTTAAGTTTAATTTTAAATCTAATTTAAATTAAGTTAAGTTAAATGTCGCATAACATAATATAACTAATATAAAGAAATAAAATATAACTGTTGCTCTCTTATTTTTAATAATTGTTGAACGAAAGAAATTTATGACATTGACTTTCAAAGATCCAGAAAAGTTTAAATGATAAGAGAAATATGATATATAAATAAAATTTATTCCTTTAGTTTGTTTTACAGTATACTTGTAATATACTTAAACACTCATATTGCAAACGCTCTTTTGAATATACATAACTTATTCTCTTAAATAATATAATAAAATATTTTTTATTTACGAATAAAAGAAAGCCAGCGTAATATGTGTATAACATATAAAAGATAACTCACTAATTTTTTTTTTAATTTTAACAAAAACTTACTTGCATATTATATAAATTGAATTATTATTTAATTTGTGACGTGAGATTATTTGTAAGATATAGCTGTCTTATTAAAAATATTATAATTAATTTTTATATTAAATTTTAACAATATAACTATATTTCACTATACTAATGACACATACATTAATCTCTTTTGCTGTTTACAAATGTCACGTGTCTATCATATCACTTGGCTAAAAAAATCGTCCAGCCATTGGCTGATATTGCGATTGAAAATTTTGAGAAAATAGACCGATTATTAACTCTAATTAGTCTAATTTCAATCCGCAATCTTAATATTTACTTTCTTTGTTCGAAGTCCAATCTCCAATATACAATCTCAATCTTCAGTACTAGTCTGATACGGGCTTAAGGCAACGAGACATTGCGTGCGGCGTGAAGTTGTCTCCGCGTAGTTTGAATGTTCCGTGCGCCGAGTGCGCCGTTGGTATGTCGGTCGCGTCGGGATCAGTGTCGAGCGGGACGTAAGTATGACTGTCGCATGTTTGTTTTGCGCCGTGCGAAACGTGCGACGATCGTCGGGAAAGTAGCAGCCGAAGTGTCTCGACGAGTTCGCGTCCGGATGAGCGAACATCCGCGACACGAGAGCAAACGAGGAAACGGAGCGAGAACAGCGCGGTAAGACGACGACGCGATGGCGGCATCAGTGAGTGAGTTAATCAGTCATTACATATCGGCGCACAATTAATTGTTAATTTGTTCCATTCGCATTAACTTGATATTGGCGTGTTTTGACACTTTTACGCCGCTTTTAATGACTGTTAATTAAAATAATTGGATCGAACGAATAAAATAAAATAAATTGAATAGAAGGAATTGATTGAAATAATATTCTCTGCTGTCGTGTCATTTTAGAGTAATTAACTTTATTGTTATTGAAATAAACATTATTTAGTTAAAAAAATTATATTATTAATAACACGACAAAAGTTTTTAAAATACTATATTTCAATTTTAAAAGTTATTAATTATATTATTACATTAATAATGACACAAATTTCAAAAATTATATATTTTAGTTGAAATATTAATGATGATTATTAGTATATTAACGACGATAAAAAGTATTAAGATTCTAATTTTCAGTAAATTAAAAAGTAATTTTTTTAATATTAATAATAGTGTTTTTTTATTGAAAGTAAATATGGATAAGAATGAGGTGTGATAATATGGAAGAAAGAAAGAAATATTGATTAGAGAAGGAAAAAAAATGTTAGTTATGCGTGTTCTGTGGACAACATTAACTATTATATAGAGGATTGTGAGTATCCAAAAATTGATATATATAATTATAGGGAGAAACAAGGAAGAAATAATAGATAAAATATGTAACAATGAATTAGATAGAGTTAAAGGGAAAATGTTGAAGAAATTGTGGAAAAAGAAGGCATGGCTAAGGAAAATATAGCAGATAGGAATAAGTATTAAGGTTGCGTTAAGGTTGCATGGAAGAAATGAGTGTGTTAAATTATTTGTAAATCAAGTCCACTTCTTGGCATGAGCTAAAGTTAATAAATATTGATTGATAATTATTGAAGGTGGAATTGATTATTTTATTACATATCGTCTTATAATTAAATAGGATTGATTATTCTATGATAATAAGAGATAGCGAGGCTTGAGATTTCCTGCAAATCGATACAACTGGTACGCGTCGATCGCACGAATAATGAATAAAAATGTTCCTAGAGAATCTTGTTATGCCAATGAATAAAAATTGAGGAGCCACCTGCTACTCGCGCGATGTGGTTATCTTCTTCTTCCATTCAACAGATATATTTGTTCCTGGGATTGAGAATTGGGGCTCAATTGTGATTCAATCGATCGCACCTGATAGATTCGCGATACGCGAGCGGGTTCATCGATTGCGTTAATTTTGCGCGCCGTCGAGCTCGCGAAATATCATTCACCGTCGTTTCAGGAAACTGCATGCGTTTCGGAATGTAGCGACGGTCTACGCGCCATCGCGTCGTCCTCGCAATATTGCCTTCGTCGAAAATTGCGATTCTACGTCACGTTTCTCAACCCCGTAGTCCCAGAACGAAGTTGAAATGCAACATATCAACGCGACGTATTAACTCAAAGGCGACGTGAAGGTGTCTTGCGCGTGTTTGATGAATATTAAAACTGCGAATGGCAGTTAAAACTCGACCGACGCAAGATCGACGTTGCACCTGGCAACGTGTCTACTCTTATAAGACAAGGTTTTGCAAAATTTTCACCGTGCCGTGTGTCACGCCGCAAAAATCGCACTTTAATTAAAATCTCGCGGAAATGACACGGGCATACATTTGCATCGCTAGCAGAAAAACGAATCTCATTTTACTGTTTGTTTGTAATTGCGTTTTAATACATATGGTTCTTTGTGAGCTTCATGCTGTTATACAATCGATATCATAAAAGAAATTGCTTCGAAAACACTGAAACTTTATAATGTCTCTGTAACACATAGTGATATTTCTACCATTTTACAGTAGAATGAAAAATGCATTCCGTCGAAAATATTTCAAATATTAATTGCCTTGAATTTAATACTTCTTGATATACGTTGCCGATTTCTATTTTTATTAAAGAAATTTTATTTACAATAAACAATAAACGCGCGTGCTTTCGCTGCAATTAAAATATACAGCGTGTTTTATCGGTATAAAATTCAATTGTAAAATACTATACCAAAGTACACATCAAAATGCAAATGATCCATTGTTTTATCATATATATTCGTTTTTATATATATATACAAATATTTCTAGCAATTTAGAACTGATTTTTCGTAAAAAGATCCCCCAATAGCTTTTGATCCATTCGCTGGCATAAATGTATAAAATAATCTCTATTTCCATTTATATATATAAAAGTAAAAACATTTCTCAATATCTTTTTGCCGCGTTTAAAGCATTGAAAATTAAATTTACTGATGTTACGGGAGACTCAAACATATTTTAGCCTCTAAAGAACTTCTTAAAAGTATTATCCCAAAGGCACAATAGTTATTGCATATATTGAAAAGTATATCCCATTTTCTACCGCCACATAATATCAATTTCCTAAACGTTATTTTACGATACCAATCGAACCCTCCGGCCAAAAAGTAATGCGAAGAGGGAATAAGGTAGGAAAAAGGTTTGTGACTTACACTCACATTGGGCTCGCCCTCCGTCATGGTCCTCGAGCTTCCGTCACGAACGGGCGTCTGCACTCACAGGAATAAAATCACTTTTCTCTCTCTTCACCTGTACCACTTTTTCTTCCCTTTCTCGCTCTCTCTTTCTCTTTTTCTTCTCTCTTTCTCTCTCTTTCTCTCACAGTCCCAATTTTCACTACCGGCCGATTTTCCGTCAGTCGACCCGAATTCAATGGCTCCAGTCCATTAATCACTGCTTAGCGGCTAGCACGGAGCAAAACCTGTATTTAATTTTTCACGCAATGTCGCTTTGTATTCAAATGGAACCGGATACGAAGTTGGACCCGGGGTGAGAAGGGGGCGCGAGAATATAGGAGAATAAAGGGAGATAGGACAGAGCGCGAAGGTGATCAGCGACCTGGACCCGGGTCAGAGCATTATTTCACGTACCTAGCACGAAAGCAATATTAAGGACAGAACTATATATATATATATATATATAATTGGAAAGAATAAAATCTATCCGCTTATGTAATAAGAACGATATTCTCACTGTTTCCTTCTTCATTACTCGCGATTCATTAAATATTGAAAGGTTTGGGATACACTGGATGTATCAACTGCGAGAAAATCTGTGTGCTTCCTTTTTAACAAATATAATTTGATGAATTAACGCCAACAGCATTACCCATTAACCAATGAGTACTTTTTAATAAAAAAAATAATCTATCAATTTTTTATATTAAATGTTTTTAGTTCGTAAATTGATTTTTTATCCTAGCTGTAACAATTATTTAGTTTTTAATAAACGTCTTCTCCATAGAAAAAGCTTTCTAATTTTCTTCAATTGCTTAAAAATTAATTATTAGTACCGACTGCAAAGGCATACAAAGAATTTATAAAATACCTTCCTTGCACAGCATCATCCGCTCGCTAATGAGTTAATAATAACAACTATTTTAAAATTTGACAACTAACTTAAAATTTCTCAGCTTGCACGATCATCATGCTTCTAAGTTTTCGTGAAATATCCCCATTATCTGCAGTATCAAATGCTTAAAAGCGAGTAAAAGTAAGTGTTAACGAGTGAAAATTGTGCTTTATATGTACATGTGATACAGAATTGAATCAAAAAGAAATAACCACAGTGGAGTCCATATCAAATTGTTACATTATATGATATAAAAAATGCAGTCTGCTCAGATACCGTCAGATCTGATGAGTAATTTATCGATTACATATTGAAAATTTTACAAACACATCTAATTTGTGATGTAGACATCGGAGACTTGTATTATACTAAATTAAGTCTGATAAATATGCATGACATATATGACACACGATATTTTATTCCATCTTCCATCGAAACTTTGCGTATATTCGCGTCTAATAAATTAATAATTTTATCCTTAATTAAATATTTTTTATTGAAACGTAATATTGAACGAAAGCTGCATTTACTAAATGATCATTATTACAATAATATTAGCTCCATTAAAAATAGTAGGATAATAATGATAGAATTACTTAATTATTAGTAAAAGCGAAAATTATATTCTACGCGGGCGCCAATAATAACTTCGCATAATATATGAGTCCATCAAACGAACCGTGGACCGCGTTCAAGAATCGAGAATCATTTTCCATAATAAATGCTTCGTTACATTTTCGTATCGCATTTAGAACCTGCATTTTCGCGTACGCATCATTACTGGGGGCATCATAATTCAATCTAGATAATGAATTAATTCGATATCCGCGCTATTGCCGGTGATGAAAGCTAGTGGGAGGTGGTACGAAAGTCTCGACACTGTGTTGCTTTTTGAACTCGTTTTTTTTTTCTGACGGCGCGACTTTGACGAAGATATATTCCGCTTACGAACGCGCCCGCGCTTGTGCGTTCGATATTGACGTGACGAACTGTTTTGAAACTAAAAAAGAAGCGAAGAAAGATGAAAAACATCCTACACAACCGCGCTATTCAAATCACCGCGACACGGCGCAACGCGGCGTTTCGACGAGCGCCTTTCCACGTTCTGAAATTGTATTTCGCATACGTGCAACACGCAGACTTTTTATCTGCACGACAGTAGAATTGAATAAACCATTCTATATATATTATACGTACATGGTATACCTATGTAATATATACATATGTACGTATACATAATAGATATAGTATATGTATACGTATAGCCTCAAACTTCGCAAAATTTCAGTAAAAGAAGCGATTCTTTATTGAAAGTTTCTTTATTATTATAGATTAAAGTGTAGACTTTGATATGCAGCATGAGAAAAGTGAAGGCGAGATGGGTAACTATGGTAACTTTTTCTTACGTAATGACTTACATGAGAAGCGATCTGACCATTCAAACGTTGAATATCTCACGATAAAGATAGAACTTCATCATTAATTCAAATTTTTAAAGTTGTGAGTGAACATACGATAAAATTAGATTGGATCAAAAACTTTGCGCTTTTTGCCCAGTAAATAATTAACAATAAGCCACATTTATTAATTATCATAAGCTGATTAGACCAAATAATACGGAGAGATCACTGTTAATATATTTAAAGGCTTATTATATATTCCTGTGTCATATAAACGGTATAAAATATGTAAAATAACAATAACAATGTCTCAAAATTATAAAACTAATAAAATTTGTATTAACCCCCCTTTCAGGAATGGAGTTCTCTAACGGGAATAAAATATCAAAATCATATAGTCTTCTTAAAGTTTATGAGTCGCTCTTTACGATTCTGGCACAATTCCAAAATTTTAACATCTAACATGGTGGATCTAATATGGCGGACTTAATGTTCAAATAGTGATGTAATTTGTACTGAATATGAAATTCACTTCATATAAGTTTTTGAGGTTGCTAAATTTGAATATAATCTTAAAATTGCAAAATTCAAAATGGCAGATCTGTTCAAAACGGAATACGTTTAACTTATTTCGTATTATACTATACTCAAGCTTGTCAGTAATATAGTAGACAAAATTTACGGAGATTCTGAATCGTATTTAGATTCAAATGAGGAATCAGAATCTGACTTTTCTGAATATTGCTCTAAAGATGAGAAATACTTTGTATGGATGTCTCGTTCTGTTATGCTACTATATAGCATAAGTTTACGTAGTACTGATGAGCTTCAAAACAAGTGAAACCGGAAGTTTGGAGTTATCAATTAAGTCATAACATTTAAAATTTTTGTCTGCTATATTGACATTTCCATTTTTAATTTTGTAATTTTTGAAATTAAAATCAAACTTTGCGACTCGGAAAACCCATATAAATTGAGTTTTATGCAAATTGCATCGTTTTTTCAATTTTAGCTCCGTCATTTTTAGTTTGGGCTTTAAATTCGAATAGCATAACCATCATGGGTTATCGATAATTATTAAAACCAACAGTTTCTAACATAAAATACAGATTTCTACAGATTTCATTGGGCATCATGTTACATGCAGAATTTTAGTAAAAGAACTTTGTTGCACAGCTCTTTTTCGATTTTAGCGCAAAAAAAAATCTTGCTTCGCAAAAAATTATCGTCACTCGTAATTTGATGAAAAGTCCGCCGATAGAGATTGCGATGTAATTTCCCGCCGAGCCGAGCGTGCGAATGAAGACGTATTTCAATCACTGATGATCAGTCGTGTGACATATATTCATTACACCTGCAGCATGCGCGACAAAAAAGACGAACAGAAAGCGGCTCGAACTATTCAAATTGAAATCCTACTCCTGCAGTTTCATCTATATTGTGTCCAACCTTCCGCGTTTTCGCGGATATAAGCGTGACAGTACAGTGATTAATTCCCACCTTCAGATCAATTCGCGGGCTCGATGCTCGTTGGCCGTGCGACATTTTATCATTGTCTAATCGCGAAATTTCTATCAATCGAGAAATAAGATAGATAGTATTTTTTCTGAAATTAATTTTTCCCAGTGGAATGTCTGATAGTTAATAGTACAAAGTAATTTAGTACGAAAACGGCTAAACACCATGCCAGTCTTTAATTTAAGATTTGAACTTTTTGAGTCTAGAAGATGAATTTTTAGCAGAAATTTTGAATTATGCGCTTTGATAACTCTAAGCTTCAAATTGCCAGAATATTAATACTGCCATATATTTTTTCCAAATTAATAACCATATTATATCAAGAGCTATAATAGAACAGTAATTAGTTTAATAATAATGATTACAAAATCATAAATAATTGCAAATTTCCGTAAAATATTCTCCTAGCAGTTTTTCATCAGTTAGCCCTAATCACACGCGTTTTACCTATCAAATCGGTACTTTTGCAGATAAACGATGCAGCGTTATCTGTGCGATTGTGCGTCTTAATCTTCGTGACTACAATACGCGACCGATAACACGAGAGAACGTAAATCACATTTGAAGAAGGAATCTTTTCTCTGCCGGCCCTTTTTTGCTCTTTTACCCTTTCGGACCTCTTGGGTGTTCTCTTCACAACTTGTTTCTCTTCGACGATCCCGCGATATTTCATTCGCGGTCTGCCACGACGTCGCGTCGCTGCCCCTCGTTGTCCACTCCGGTCCGCTCGAGAGTGGAGGTGTTGCTTCCAAAGGTAGGGTCGAGAGTGCGCGTATTCTCGCGTATCCTCGGTGGTTAACCCGCGCATTGTTCGCGTGGAAGTAAATCGCCGTCGACGTACGCGCTTCGCCGTCCATTACGGCCGAATGACAAATATACAAAGTCCCCGTGCTCCCGCCCGTGCGGTGCGCATAGCACATATGCAGCCGAGATGTGTCCGTCCGGTTCCGTGTACGAGCCTTCGCTCACGTAACGTGCGCGCATACACGTCGTGAACACAGCCGTTGTGATGTTACACGCGCAAACACATTTTAGATTAGGTAGCGGCGTTTAACACTAAATCGACCGCGGACGTACGTTTCGCTACGAGTGAAAGTTACGTTGGCCAAACACTCTTTTTGTATCATAAATGATTCCTCAATAACGTGTTCTCAACACGATTAAAACATGCCCGTAAAAATGCATTACATAATCTGCTTTTGAACACTGGATTTTTATGCCAATTGCGCTTGAAATATACAATATATCCGTGCATTTCCATACAATTCATTAAGAATACACGATAAAAGTAAACGTTGGACCGATTAAAATAAATAAATATTGACCGGAAAATTGGCGATTTGCATTGCAATCAAGGAAGAAGAATGGGGGAATATTTCGATCGGTTTCGGATAAAACTCGAACAAATATTCCGATTGGCTCGGCCGGATATTTATTTAATATATTACTATATATCTATTAAATATTTAATAACAAGTGTGCTAAACTTTGAAGTTCAGTAAAAATTTATTTTATTTAGATCATATCGCAAATTTTCTCAATTTTTGACAATTAATTTTTGATAGTTATAATTTTTTATGTGATAATATTATCAAAGTAGAGTCGGCATTAAAATAAGCAAATAACTATTTTTTGTTATTTAATTAGATCAATTTAAATTACATTATTTTATTTATAGGAGTAACTATTATAAATACCAATTGCAAAAAGTAAACAATTCTGAGCGTGCAAATTTAAGTGTCATCAGATATTAACATGATTATAGCAAATAGATAGATAAATAAAGAAATAGATAGACGCAAAGTATTTTAATGAAGTATACAACGGATTAAGAGATATATGACATGATTATTATTATTAAGCGAACGTGATCTAGTTCAACCATTGCAATACAAAGTTGAACCTGCCAGCTTTTGTCCAGCTCTTTTGAAAGCAATATTGTCACGTTATTAATTTATGCTATATTTATATTACATTAACATCACATATGTACAAATTATGAATTTATTTTAATTACACATCATATGTATGCAGATTTCGGAAGTAGAATCAATTATTGGAAACAATAATAGGAATCAAATATCATTTGCCATTTTGATGGCATGGCATGGAATAACCACATAATTTGCTGACAAATAACGCTATTAGATCAAGTTGTAAAGATATCGTCTATTACTATCGTCTATTAATAAAATAATGTAATTTAGTCTAACTGAAAACAACTATTTAACAGATAAATTCGTGTATATATAACATAATCTGTTGCGATTGTTTAGCTCTCATCGTATAACAAGCCATTGTTGCCGCTTTTAATGATTAACACTTTACTACTAAATTGTTTACAATTACTAAATCGTTTATAAATGAAATATACTAACCTTTAATAAATATGTTTAAATGATAAATGATAAATGTAATTATAATCTCTGAGATAAACTTTTAAAATAAAGCGCAATCAGTTTCTAAAATTATTTATAATAACAATTGTTTTATTTGCTAAATAATATGCGAAATAAAGTGTGGATAAAGATATTGAAAGAAGTAAAATAGTCATCTAATTTTAGTTTAATTTTTATCTTAAGATTGTTCTTATTGTTCCCAAGATTCTTAACGAAATATAATTAAAATATTTTTATATGCCTTATGTGTCTGCGTCTCGTTACTCTTTCTTTTCAATTTACAAATTATATCTCTACTTTGTGTCTATATATACGTATTAATCATGATATATTGTCATGTTTATCTTGTTAGCTTAGTTGTTTCTCTATATTATCCACAAATGCGAATCCAGGCAATATGATAACAACCGAGATGAGTTTGTGATAAAATATAACTCTCACTGAAATGTGCCAAGAAACATGTAATATTGACGAACGGTGGTCTATTCAATTAGTAGAGTATAGACCATGTTTAACGAGCAACCTTTAATTGCAATAAAAATTGTAATATAATAAATTATAACATCACGATTGCTCATTTGTAATAATTATTAAATATTTTACATTAAACTATTATATAGTTAATATCATATCCAATATACAAAATAAAATTTAAAAAATATAGAAGTTTGTGCAATAATCTAATTTACTTAGTAACTACTTTGCCGATTAAGATTTATTATAAATATAAATGAAGTAAAGAAGATTATTTTTCATTAAATTCAAAAAAAGATCAGTACTTATATTGTAACATATACATATATAATCAAACACATATATGGAATATATATATATATATATATATATATATATATATATATATACATATATGTGTGTGTGTGTGTACTTATTAGTAATTGATGACACTGAGGATTCATTTATAATCCGTGAAATCTTATCTGTAATTGTTGCAATATCTCTCCTGATATTTGAATTCAGCTATCTCATCTCGGGTGCGTTTTAACATGGCACAGCTCCAATCGTGCTTTCACAATCGGAATTAGCAAGTGCGACAAGACATACGCGCCATTAAAATGGAGCAACCGTTTTTCACTAATTCTTCAATGACGTTCAGTTTTCATGGTGTTGCCTTGACTTACTCGTATCTTGGTACGTCCCAGATTTTCAAGAACATATAATTCCGTGGCATTAATGCACATTGGCCGTGAAAAAGAGAAACGATATATCCGCGCGTAGACGTGCAAAGGAGATATAATATACACGCGCGGATGTATCGAAAGTTTGACCTTTTCTCGAGTTTCCTAGTACTCCCACCTTCGTGCACCTTCGTTTATCGTATCGGCCTGTATAAAAATCCTTTCACAGCGATCCTACAGTCGAAACCGGTTGGCCTTCTCGTGTAAATGTACATTTATAAATGAAATATTCCACCATGGTAAAGAGAGGTTTTTTCTTCTTGTAAACGAAAAAACGCAACGAGAGCCAGTAATTAATGCTTGATCGAGAATATAACAAAATAAATGCCACCTTTTAAAAACTGAAAATTTTGGGAGAAATTTCCATTTTATCCTTTCTCTCTTCTTGCTCGCTATTAATAACGATTAATTAATAACCATCATGTTAGTTAATTAATGCTTTCGAATAGTATCAGACTTTTAGCAAAACTCTCACATTTCAATTAACTTTCGAAATTTAGTCTTCTTAACCCGTTGACTGTGTATGACGGCTATAGCCGCAAAAACAAAAGTGGCCAAGAGTGTGTATGACGGCTATAGCCTCAACATAGAAAAAACAAAGTAAAACTTTCTGAATTTGTTTGAAACTTGTTACTCGGGGGTTTCTGGGGTCGCTGATTACGAATCCGAAGTCAGATGTACAAAATTCAAAATGGCGGATTCAATATGGCGGATCAAAATTACAAAAAAAAGTCTGATTTTCATAAAATTTGGTACCCTTATGTCTTTTGGGTCTCTGAATCCGAATATGAAGTCAGATTTTCAAAATTCAAAATAATAATAATAAAATTCCGTCTATTTTTTGTAATTTTGATCCGCCATATTGGACCCGCCGTTTTAAATTTTGTAAATCTGACATCATATTCGGATTCAGAGACCCAAAAAACATAAGGGTATCAAGTTTCATAATAATCCGATGAACTTTTTTTTCAACACACTTTTGGCCCAAATAGTAAAATTCTCTTACACAGCCAATGGGTTAATTACGAAATTAGATATCCAATTTGCAATAAAAAAAATTATTACTCTTCTCTTCAGATGTATTACTCGGAATAAATGCGATAAAAATATGCAATTATTCATAATATCTAATATTCTGTTATAGAATATAAATATTAAATGGGAGTATTATATTAAATGGAATATTTTAACCTGATATACTTTAATAAAAATATCAAATTGCCAAATAGCAATAAATCATGACTTATATAAGTGCAAATCATTATTTATAACTTGTATAGTTATAAATTTAATTTAGATCTAATTTACTGATTCGATCATAATGCACTACACTTTTTCCGCGACTAATTTAGATAACAAATTAATTCGAAATCCAGTGACGCTCGAAACACTTCGAAAAGAGAAAGGACAACAACGGAAACGGTAATCGATTTCACCGCATCTAATTATTCGGAGCCACGTGTATTCGCGTACGTGACTCGTTTTCGCATCACCGTCAGGCGCCGTTTTAAGAATGTCGCAGTCTCGCTAAGAATCATTATGCATCGAGTGCATCGCACCAAATATATGGACTTGTCCAGACTTTATATTTTAAAAAATAGAGATAGACAAAATTACAATTCGGTAGAATTGGAATTACATAAGTTGCATTTACATCAATCTTTTAATAAATTTCACTATATGAACTTATAAAAATAATTCAATAATGAATTTTTAGAATTTTTAAAGAAATTATCATCGGAGACATATAATTGTGAGGCTAATTATTTATTCTGATTACTTAAAATATCGCTACGCGTATATTTAGTAATTTTTTTTGTTATGACTATACTACGGACGGAGACATTTACTTTGTTAAACACACCTTATACTATTATAACTTTATGTACTGACCGTGATTGCATATTGCAAAAATTGCTGCCATGTTTGCAGTATCCTTTCAAAAACATTTTATATATATTCGAGTAAAATTCATGTTTTTAAACCAATCAATGCAGAAAAGCAAACTTGTTTAATGTCAAGAGGGAGAAAAAGGAGTATTTTAAATTTATCATTTACAACATTTTCCATTTTTATTATCCGCGTGTAAGGCTGAATGCCGATTTATAACTAGTCGGCTTGGAAAGAATTACAATGCAAATTATGACGCTTACTCGCGAAGAGCTAACGCTGCTAACGCTTCCTTTAACTCAATATTTAACATCGGTCCAATGAGCTTAACTTCATCTCGCGATTATTTCTCGATATTCGTCTCAAAACCATTTTAATCTGATATTCAGCTTGCATATTTAATGCACTTTTGCAGTCTCCCGCTTTTCTATTACACTCGTAATTTGATACATAGATTGAAACTGACTCGACAAAGCTCGGCGAAATTTTGTAAATTGGTACGGTCCACTAGAATTCCCGTGGCGATTGTAGTAGCAATAGCGTTTCGTACTTCAATCGAAATAACATATCCCCTCGTGCGCTTGAACGCGAATCAAAGTGAATTCATCGGCGTGGATTTGCGTCGCCCGCCGTTCAGCGATAGGGCTCTTTATATTTATTTATGTCTCGACGATTTTACAAATGCGACGACGACGACAATGATGAGTTCGCGCAAACATTTCGCGAGACGCGCGCGAGTTCGCGCAAAATTTTATGTTGCCACTCCTTTTTGCTTAACCCGTTTATCGGCGGGCGAGCGTGCGCGTGCTATACCTATCTCGTAATTCACCCGTTACGAAGTTAAATTTACTCGTAGCGAATATGATGGAGAGCAGTTATGCTAATACCACTGATTTCAGTAGTGTGGCATCCGTGCGCACTCGCCAACGCATTCGCTCACATTGAAAAGACGCAGAGACGTGCATCGAAAAAAAAGGAAAGAAAAAATGTTGTTCAAGTTGCTTTGACAAAAGTTTAATTTGAGCGCCTTATCTCCGTTCTGAAATTTATCTCGTTAAATAACTCATTAATGAAGCTCGAGATGATAAAACACGTATTTACACGGAAGAAAATAAATCTCCAGTTAATGCAAATAAATGTATATTTCTGTAATATACGACACAAACGTGCCTCCGTTTTAGGAAGCGATTTTAGGTAAATTGCTTTAACTAAAATTACCTCTGCACTACATTATTCCGCATTACATCTGCACTTAAATTTCTATTGTTAAATAACTCGGTAATGAAGCTCGAGAATGGTGTGAGAAGGAAGTTTCTATTCAGCACACAAGCGTGGACTTTGCATGTAAAGAGGAAATGCGCTGCAAAAATGTTCCGGGAAGAAATTTTTAGAAGGAGATTGCTTAATCTAATGAACATTTAATTCGAGAACTGCGCATGCAACTTACATAACTCGGTAATGAAGCTTAAGATAATGAAACATGTGTTCACGTGAGAGAAGAAATAAATTATCCTATTTAAGAAACAAATGCGAATTTTGCTGGAAAAACGACGCGAATGCGCTCCAAAAACAGACCGAAAGTCGTGTGATAAATCGCTTTAATGGAATTCCAGTTGAGCTTCATATCAGTCGAGTTTCTAAAAAAAAAAACAGTAATGGAGTTTAAGATAATTAAAAGTGTCGCGTATAAAAGAGGAGTTTCTCATTCAGAGATAACTTACATGTTTTACACGGGAGGCATATTTTATACTTGTGCTTGTCCTATTATAGCTTGTAATTGCGTTACAGGGGTGGTTACCTTTAAATCAAAACCGCAGCGTTGAATGATGAACGCCCTGTCGCGTAATGTAAACTGTAGTCTTGCATTTCACCCTTTGCCACGTAATTAGCATATTAAATTCTGCTAAACGTAACATAAATTTTGGATACAATAAAACACTAGTGCTCTCTCGCGTTTTCGCAGATCTTTAACAAGATTCGCGATTTTATCAAAAAATATTTAATCGGAGTTAGTAAATTTTTCAAAAAAGAACCTTGATAAAAGATCTCAAAAGTTCTTAAACTATTCGGTCAAACATAGCTAAATCAATTAAATTATCAAATGTTTAATTAATGTTTCATTTAATTTCATAGAAGACTGATCGAAATAATGAGAAATGTTTGTATTGAGTTATAAACAATATAATTAATTGTCACATATGTGTGTGTAATCACGTTGAACTATTCGCATTATGCAATATTACGGAAAATAAGTAGAATCTTATTGAAATCTTAATGCGCTTATTTGTACCTGAGATACCGTTTAAAGTAGAACTATCGCTAGTATGTAAAAGTATGTAAACGATTGTAAATTATAGATTCCAAAGGTAACATGATACCAATTAAATGTTACAAAAATGTAGTAACAAATCATTTCTCTCGGATGTACTGTACAATAATAAAATACTGCTCAGCAGATTAATCGGCAGTCGCATCTGTCATCCTCCCACTAGAAGGTAGGTGACAGATGAGGAAGTTTTTCTTCAACGAGAAAACATTACCGGAACATCGCCAGATGCCACGTTGAAAACGGCCTTGCTGCCCATTCTGATTCCAAATTCCGAAAACGCACTTCCCATCCAATCTCTAAGACGATCTCGAGAGGAACACCTCGACCTTTCGGCTACATCTGAATATACGCGGACGGCCGACAGAATCCTCGATCCTGACGCCGGTCCGGGATTCCCCGCCCATTCCGTTCTCGTCGCGACTTTCACGGAGCAGAGAGAAGTGAGAGAACCGGCTAGAACCCGGCGAACCGGGCAAATCATCGATTAATAGCATTTTAAAGGCATCGATAAAGGCGGCCGATCGTTTTTCGTCGGCCGACACACAGATTTTCTCGCCGTTGGGAAAAATAGAAAGGAACACCCAGGAAAGGAGTTCCTACCAGCGACGAAGCCGGATACTGGTGTCTTCTTAGACGAGAAGAAGCAGCAGCCTCTGCCTGCACATGAGAACACCTCACCGATCTCGAGCAAGGATCTTGGCGGCGACGATCCTCGCGGTCACTTCGCACTCCTCCGTGTCACACCGGTCCAAGTCGGGCGGATTTCCGCGAGCGAACCCGACGAGCAGAAACACCGGAGCAGAGACCAGCAACCTTCGACGGTCGACGGCGTACTGGCGAGGAGCAGCCAGCCGCTTCAGGTTGGGAGCTCGTCTACCTTACCGACGCAGGCGTCCTTGATGCAACGAGCTGGGGGGATCAGGCGGATGCGGATCAGTGTGCCTGCCAGATAGCACGGAACACGAAACCCCCGAAGAGGAGCAAGAAGAGAAAGAGAGAGGGGGAAGAGAGGGAGAGAGAAAGAGAGAGAAGACAGGGCGGCATAGCACAAACTCATCGGTTGTGTAGATACCTGTTGAATGCACTTGCCCAGGGTGGGAGGAAGTGCTGCTGCCGCGACGGGTCAGAGAAACGCACCGGCGGCACGGCGTCGCCGCCACCGATAGCTGCATCGAACCGGCGAAAGGATCCTCGAAACAAACGGTCACGGTCGATCGGAGATTCGAAAACCCCATTCTGCACTCGGCATTTCGCGCTGCCTCTCGGCTCGGCTGTTGGATTTGCCTGCGGAGTTCTAGTTTTGTTCGTGGCCTGTAACTCCGTCCAGGCGAAACGTGGTAAATGACAGGGCGAACAGGAAACTCCGTGGCTGATTGCGGAAATATCCTTCCACTCGATTCATATAAAAGCTAGCAAATCGAAAAAAATTGAGCTGGTTCGTGTTTATAGTGGGTGTAGGATTGTCGCTTGGTCGCGTTGTGCGTTTACGTTATTCAAGTTGACAGAAGAATGCAAGAAAACAGAAATTATTTCGAATATTAGTTTTAAAATTCGCTACAACATTCCCTTATAATAACGTTAACAAATTTGGCAATCAGAGCCAGAAGCGTTAATTAGTGCGCTATATAATTTATTATAATCTAGAGGCCAATTAAATAAGATATTATTGACGTTTAACCTTACGACATTATAGTAGACGTCATCGAGACAGGTTTCTTAACTATAGCTCATTATAATAAAATCTAACAAGCTGTGCGATATCCTTTACATTGAGTGGTTACTATATTTGCAAGTTGCTTTTTCTTATTGTTAGTTCTATAGTATGACATTAGGCCGGTTTTCACACGCAATGATTAGTGGCGCCAACTGACTGGCATTCATTGGCGCCAGAACCGACTAGCAAACTCACAAGTATTTACACAGTGATTGGCGTATACTATGGAAAATATTTAACATTTATTAAACACACAGTAAATGACAGCAAGCATATAACCTCCAAATTTGAGGTTATATGCTTTGGCCAATAACCGCCAGTAAACGCCACATTACTAGCGCCAGTTTGTATCAAGTGTTTACACTTGCATTTTTACTGGCGTTAGTCGACTGGCGCGGCCTGGCGCCACTAATCATTGCGTGTGAAAACCGGCCTTAAAGTCTTTTAAAATTTAACGTTCCCGTAAGGATAAATGAGATACGACACAATTATTCATCATCTTCTTTTCTTCCTTTCTTTGACTTTCCAACTAGGGAGTAAAACATCTCAAAGCTACTTAGATATGTTTCGGAGCTTACATTCGGTTTTACTTCTATTTGTGAGAGACGATGATATAAGTTAGTAATTATCTACAAACTATTTTAGCTGATTGACTGCGTTAAACTCTGACCAATGTAAACTGAGTTATAATTTACTAATGGTATATTCCAGGATAATCCAAAGAAAGGGTCGAATTAATGTTTATGTTTAATGTTATTTGATTTTATTCAAAAGAGCTTTTACATATTTTTATTTATTGCTATATTTCCTTAATAATTCAGTCTTAAATGTATGCTTTTAGCATATACACACACAATACGAAAGTATCCAAAATGTCAAAAATCTAAAATTTTTATTTTTATTATGAAAATTGTTATTTTAATCGGGCAATTAAAAATCTACAAATAATATATAAAATATATATATATATATATATATATATATATATATATATATATATATAATATATATATATCTATATAATTCATATATATCTTAGCTATAAAATATTTTTTCCTAGAAAATTCCTAAAAATGAAATAGAGGAACCTCTCTCTCAATATATAGTTAATTCAATCATCAAATTGCGGCAGGTGCGAAAGTTGCCTGTCAATTCCGCGTTGCGATTCTATCTACTCGCTGTAAGAAATTTGATATAAATCGAAAGAATTTTCATGGGTCACCCTCAGAGTCTGGGAAATTAATGAGAAACTGTCGCAGCTGTCAACGACACGATTCAAAATCACTTCGATAGAACGTCACTCTCGCGTACTCGACGTTCAAGAAGAGACAATCCTGGGAGAAAAGGTTAAAAGCCTCGAAATTACATTCGTCAGGAATGGGAAATTACGCGCCGAATTGAGACTCGTAATTAAGACCATGTCCCGCGAGACATGACGAACTGGAAAAAGAGAGTTATAACGTTGCTAGAGACGCGAGGAGATTATCGGGTCAAGGATTTGGATTTGTGAATTCGTTCTTGCGCTTGATGGCGAGAAGAAATCAAATTGCAACGCGATTCAACAGGGGTGGGAAGTTTTCCATCCGTAAGTAATCAAAAGTGACGGACACCACCGCGCCGTCCCGGGAATCCGCTCGACCGGTGTTAGGAATCCGGATTGCTGACTCGTATCTAACAACGTAATTTCAATGTAACTTTATCACGCGCTTGTTACACGAGAACGCGCGATTCCGGCAGCGAGTTAGGTGACCGCATTTCGGTATCACATGCCTCGTGTACGAGATACGGGTTCGGCAAGTGGAAGAGGTCGATACTCGTACTCGACACATTGAATCCTTCCTGCGGCTACAGCTTTGCCCCGGCCTCGAAAGGGTCCTTGTTGCGCTAACGTATCAAACTGTTTCCTTTACTGACATTAATACTCGTGTTAGCACTCGGAGAATGGAGAAGTCACAGGAGATAAAAGGGGTAAGAATATACCGAGGCTATACAATTACTAACAATACCTTTGTATAAGTTCCAAAGATATTTTAAGCGCATTCTACGGATTATATAGACATAAAGCTATTACATTAATTAGATCTATTTTACTTTTTTAAAAAAAGTAATATTTCCCTCGTTAAAAAAAGACGACAAATATAGTGTAATTTTATTATTATTTTTACGATACATTAATTAACTCTAATTAGAAGGAATCTCTGAAGCTAAAAAACAATCTTTTTGCTTTCTTATTTTTAAGAGGGCTCGATTCTTTTCTGTAACATTTAGGATCTCTATCCTAGATCTTTTCTTTTTTTTAGAAAAAGGATTATTTATTGTATTAATGACCAGAAACAAAAAAAAAGATAAACTTTTTGTTATTAAATGTAAATAAATTCCACATAATAAGAGATAAAAATTTGTTTCCGAGATTCAGAATTCTCAATATCTTGCATATTTGGAATTTTGAACGTCTAGTGCTCGACGAAAAAATTACCGCGTCCTCTCGTCTCGCGGAGTCGAAACGGCGGTAAAATTATACGGTAAGATTGGCGGAAGTGCAAAGTAAGGACGATGGGTCGGTCCTTCTGGTACTTTTGCTAAAATTTTCAAAATTACGCTGGCTACGTTGGCTTTCCGAGGGCGCGAGCGACATCAGCAGCAATAACGGCGACGAACATTAATTTTATAAAAGCCAGCATTGTTAATAGTGATTTGCACAACTAAATACACTCATTATCTCACTCGGCCGTCTGCATATTTAACCAATAATTTGAATCATGCGATGGTAAAACCAGCGATTTTCCTATTTATATTTCATTTTGAATTATATACGGTCTTTGAGACACATTTGCTATAAGCAATTGTAAATTAAACATGGTAGTGGTTCAGTGACGATATGGGGAGGTTTTTCATTCAATGGCGTTGGTCCAATTTACAGATTTCGTGGTATACTGGATAAAAAAGATTATCATAATATTCTTGTCAAACAAGAAATCCCCGCAAGAAAGCGTTTAATAGGCCGAGGGTTTGTGTATGTTTAAGGATAACGTAAACATACCTCCAAACTTTGTAAAACCTATCTAAAGAAAAAAACCGACACAAGGGAGAACTAAAAATCATGGACTGGGCCTCCACAATTACCAGATCCAAACCCCATTGAGTTGCTATGAGAAGAATTGGACCGAGAAGTAACAGAGAGTACGAAAACTCTCTGACCTCTGAATAAAATTTTTGGAATATCTTACAAAGTTACCTAGAAGCAACTTATATCTGAAACATTACAGAAACTAGTCAATAGGGTGCCAAGAATAGTAAAGAATGTTATTAAAATCAAAGGTGGAATTTTTTGACGAAAAGAAAACCTATAATATAAAAGAGTGAAAATTCTTAATTATTAATATATTTTTTATCTATTTAGTTTAGTTATATAATAAAATATTGTTTTATTTCTGTTTTTACTACTAATAACAAATATTTATGTTATTGAAACTTTTTGTTTACTGTACTTCTGATGGATGTCCGGGAACTTTCTGACGGCAGTATGTATTACGTCTATCTAATTTTATTTAATATAGTAAAATAGCAGTTTAGAACCTAACATTTACACAGTAAAAAATCGTGCGTCCATATGTTAAAATTTTCTTGTGTTACCAAGATTTTATTATTATTTTAATGTAAAATTAACACATAACAGCTATGTTATTATTTATTATTTTCTTAACATTTTCATGCATTACATTTATATCAACGTGATAACTTAACGTATGTTATTTAGAAATTAAATATTATTTTAAGTTCTTTTAACACAATTATTTTAAAAAATCAATCCGTCTTAAAGTTATTTTACACATAAACAAAAGTTAAAGTAAATTTTCAAATAATCATAAAATTTGACGTACAAAATAA
The DNA here is from genome assembly GCF_003070985.1 of Temnothorax curvispinosus. NCBI lineage: Eukaryota > Metazoa > Arthropoda > Insecta > Hymenoptera > Formicidae > Temnothorax > Temnothorax curvispinosus. The sequence goes on from NW_020222634.1 coordinate 26,440, forward strand.
TTAAATTTACTAAAATTAAATGTTTCTATTACACATAATTCAAGTAAAATAATTAATATCATGTGTTAATACAATTTGCAAAATAAGCGAAAACAAAGCACACTGAAAAATTGACTTATGACTAAATAAAATAAAAAATAATATTATTTGATATATTAAAAATTAATTGATTATACAAAGTTAAGAAGTAATTTTTAAATAAATTACTTCATACTGAAGCATGAATAACTCTACATTTTGCAAAAAATTATATTGACATATATAAGTACATATATTTGGATATAATTTTATCATATCAAAATAAAAATGTTCTTCTCGTGCAAAGTTTATACACTACACAATTTGAACAGAATACAATGGTGATGTCGGATAAACATTGAAAAAGAAGTCAATTTTGCGCTATAGAAAATTTTACAAAAATAACGATATTCAAAGAATTGTAAAAGATTTTAAATTTTAAATAAAACGCGGTTATTTTGTCAATATTTTTTTAGTCGATATTTTTTGCGATTTCTACCTTTCGCAATCTCGTGCTGTAACGACTCTGGAATGATACTATAGTTATAAAGTTAGGTGAAAGTATAGTTATGGAATAAGACTATAGTTATATAATCGAATATATAAAAATATACATAATCTTTTCGGCTCTCACGTTTCATGAAAATGACTTCGAGCAAGTCGATGGACTATTTCAGTTTGCAATTGCTCATGGTTGCGAAACGGAAATAAACAGTTTACGTGCATCCGATGTAATCTCGCGATACACGCGGAAAAAAAACGGAAATCGAAAATAAGAATAACGTAGAATTACATCCGATAAGACGGTTTCCGTAAATAACCGTACATACGCGTACGTACGATAAATTTCTCTCTGGATGCGCACTGTAGTTTTGCGGTTAGATAAATTAGTTAAACTTAACTCCGGTTTGTAAAAATTATATGAAGTAACATTGTACACTGCATGAGCGTCCCCAGACTTTAATTACAGAGACGTAAGGGTTTTTTAACCAATCTGGAATTTTTCCATGACAAAAGTATCGAAAAAGTCACATTTTTTAGATTTATAAATGATTGAAAATGAAAGAGATTTTGAATTTCAGCAACGCAAATAATTAAATATTAAACCTTTATTTTATAGTAAACTTTATTTTAATATATTTGTACAAGATTATTGGCAAATATTATGTGTTAGATTTTTAAATTAAAACAAATATTTTTATGGTTATGATTATTACTAGTATAGTTATATTATAGTTGCCATATAAGACATAGCTGAACATGATCATTATTTGTTTGTTACTACGTTTGTTGTTACTTTAGTAACCATGGAATCATCGATTTAACGTTATGTTCAGCTAATGTTATGTCCAGCATACTTAATAATAAAAGAAGGCCTCTTCAATTAGTTTATTTTGCTACAATTGCCTATTTTTCACGCTTAAGCAATTTATGGATTTTATAAATACTGATAAATAGTGACCTTTATCTTATAATAATTGAGATATTTTCTATTCCTCAATTTTTCAGTTTGCTACGCTTTTAGAGTTTTTTTTTTATGAACATATCAAAGATGAATGTATAGATTTAAAATACGAAAAAATAGAAAGCAGAAAGCGCGACGTAATTTTTATGCTCGCTGCCGACACGTCATAAAATGTTCGGAAGCAAGACTTCAAAAGGCACTCCATTTAATATGAAATCGCCCGTAGCAAAAATTCTTGTTCCGAAAATAAATTAAAGACCGCGGGCTGTACTTTCAGACATTCCTGCCGACTGACTGGTGAGTGATTAAACGAAATATCCTCTGTCGCTCCATTTTCTGTTATATTTAGTTGCATGATCATCCGTGATTCTTCAGCATTTATATCTGTTCGCGCGCATTCATATATTTGTATTTATTTGCAAATCTCTTTTTCCCCTTGCCGTTATTCTGACAATAAATATATCCGTTCCGATGAAAAATATGAGGAACGCACTAAAGTGAGATATCTCTTTCGATACCTTCTTTTTTTGCTTCTTCCTACTTTCGCGTTTATGTCGCCGCATTTCTCACCGTCACTTTGGCGTCACCTCACCGAATCAATGATGCGTACTCATAACACATGCATATAGGTACGACAACGAGAATTATCGATTAACCAGTCCGTTTCTTTTACACTTGACACCTCGCCAATTCCCACTGTGTGCATACACGGTCGGATATCCGCTATTGTTGCTCGTGCTCTCTCTCCTATGTCCTATAATTCTAAGCATAAATTATTCTCAGACTCCGAGAGTTCAGTGTCCATGGCAATGGCGAAGCCAATGTCAACCGAGGTCGTCGTGTCGTCGGCGGTGTTCCTATACCTGGCCTAGGACCTTTGGAATTCTTCCAGCCGCAGACGCGTACATCGCTTTTATGCCACGATTTTAACGCGAGATGATTTAAACTCGATTGAGTAATCCTCCACCTCGACGGAATTGTGTTGCAACTTTGTGACGGGCTGATCTCAAATTAATCATCTTCTACCTCATCGCGCTTTTAGTTTGCATCAAGTTACTTTTTTTGCTTTCGCTAATTTAAAAAATACATATGAAATGCATAATATTAATAATTGAACATATCGGAATTATATAGGTATTCTAAATTTATGAATAAATAGAAAATCCTGGATTTTATATGTGGTATAACAGTAAAAGTATTGTCTTCGTTTTTAAAGATCTGTTACATATTTTTTTATTCTCTATTTGTGATTTTTAATTATCACGTTTTTACTGCTTGTTAATAAATTATTTACAAAGCATAGGAAATACTCTATTTTTAAATTATTTAATTACTAATAATAATTTTAATTCTCAACAAATAATATATGAATTGAATAGATTGAAAGTATAGTCGAACTATATGATAGACATATGACGTGACGTGGAGAACAGTTGATTGCAAAACTCATAAGTGCAACAGGTAACAGATCTCGAAAATATTGTTCTCCGGAAGCAAAGCGAATAAAAATGCAATAAACTATCTTTGATACATGATTTTGCTTTCCGAGCGCACTCCGTCAGGAAAAGGAAGTAGTCATCAGTCGTACTTATTCTAGCTTTACATTGAAGGATCGACTATACTTCCGCGACTCTAACTTATAAAATTTGACAAATACATATGAGATAAAATAAGGTGTGTAACACATGCGGGTTGAGAATTGGACACAAGTCCGCAGTGGACGCACGAGCCGCTTCCCGCACTTGTTACACAAATAACTATTCTTATTTGCAGAGAAAGATGTATACAAAACAATCGATTCTTGAAATTAATTTGATTACATAACATTGATATTCATTTTAATTTCGTCATATTATATAGATGAAAAATTATTAATTGTATCCAAAGATAATTTTTTTGATCGAATACTAATTATCTAACTGCCTGTTATACGTATCAAATTTTTTTATATCACACGTGCGTGGAAAGTGGCCCATTACGCGCGCGCCATCTGTGCGACAAGCCAATTCCACACCATATAATGTTTACATTACCGCACTGTTTCGACTCGTGTGTGGAATCGGCCATCCGTCGCACAAAGGACGCGCGCGCAATGGGCCACTTTCCACGCACTTTGTAATATAAAATAGAGTGTGTAACACGTGCGGGTTGAGAATTGGACACGCGTGTGGGTGATCGCATTCGCCTTCGGCTCGTGCATCCACTCCGCACTCGTGTCCAATTCTCAACTTCCCACACTTGTTACACAAATAACTATTAAAAGCAAAGAGTCAGATAAAAATTATCTGCTTATCGAATTTTGCTAAATTAAACCGCAGCATTTATTCGACCGTAAAGCTGCGCGTTATCTTGACAGATTCATTGATAATGTCAACAGAAATCATTCTCAGTCGAGAGGAAAGGTACCCGATCGGAATTCGCGTGAATCAAATAAAAAAAAAAAGACTGAGGGTAGCACAGCCGGAATATAAATTCATCGCCGTCCTCGGTGACTTGGCGGACAATGAATCCCTTAGGGATGGCTCCCTTAAGGCCCTTCACTGCGGCCATTCTTCGTGACATACGGATTACAATGTGATGCAGCTGTGGGATATTTTATCTATCCGATGTTGATAGGATTCCGTTAGAAGTATTAGAAACGCGTCTGTTTGAGAAAAATTTGACTAAAATTTCTTGTATGAAATTTAATACTTTTTACAATTTTCTTTTGCCAGTAATTGAAATAATTCCTTCTGTGCATAAATGAATCATGTTTATTTAAAACTTGTCTGTAAATAGCAAAGTGAAGAGATTTTTTGTAATATGCGTGTAAATGTTATTTTATTTAATTGGAACAATAATTCACACCTATATTAATTTTTTTACATCTGTATTCTTTCAATGTTTTCTTTTAATTTATTCAAAATCAAGTTTTTCTTATATCATTTTAATTTGCAATTGTGCGGATTTTTGCGTCACAAACATTTTATCATGAAGTTTGTATATTAAATAGCAATGTTGTTTAATTATAAATAAATTGATATGAAAAACACTTGCTTAAAAAACGAAATTAATGTAACTCCGATTAATATTCCGTTATAACAATTTTTATAAATTATGAATTTAATATTTGCATGAATATATATGCGTGTGCGACGTGTGCGTGCGTTTACGTAAAACAAAGTAATAATATCAAACGATTAGTATAATACATCACTCCTAAGAGTATTCTACATCATACATTATCAACATTAACAATAATATATGAATAATATATTGCTTTCTTGAGCATAATGCAATCTTTTTTATGTTTTCGACCAATGTAATTTTTATATAATCCATTTTATTAAATTAATTATAGATATATTTAAAACTGCCGGAAAAACAGGAATGAAATTAACGTTCCAATTTCATATGTTTCCAAAATTCATATATTATACATTTCCATATTTTCTATTAACCCTCAGGGTATACGGACTATAAAAAAGTTACGTTCCGTACGGACATGGGTTAGCCTAACCCGGCGACTTTGATTGACTGTATATCGGGCTGTAATTTATCAATTGAAACAAATTTTTTTTTCTTTGGATCGGAAATTTTCTCAAAAATACAATCGCATTGATAGATTTATTACCTTATTTGTTTAAACAAAGATACATTTGAAAATGTAAACCATTCTCAAAAAATTTTCATAAAAATTCATTTTTTCTTTTAAATTGCATAACTTTATGAAAAAAAAAGATATCGACTAAGTCGCGTTTGAAAGCTAAAAAGTTGTTCTTTGAAATGGCTGAATTCGTTTTTTGATCCATTTCAAAAAATATATTTTTTTTTAACTATGAAAATACCCGTTTTTTTGCGATAGCGATATAACGTTACTTGCTTGATTTATCGTAATAACGTAAAAAAAATATCTTAAAGTAAAAATAGTTTTTTTGAATATTGTTGATTAGTATAATATAAATAAATAACAAAAATTGCATGCATGGCACGGATACGTTATGCTGGTATGCTACAAAGCATCATTTTGAGGTTAGAATGCACAAAAGTATATTAAAAATAGTAAATTATACATACCAGAATACTCTACTGCAGCAAATACTCGAAAAACACAAATTTTTTTTGTTTGAAAAATACGGATTTTGTAACGTTCCGTAGGGACTAGGTGTAGACTACCCGAGTTTAATTTTCAAAATCGTATAACTTGAGCACCAAACGTAGACTGACGCTGCCCCTTGGCGCTCACATAGTAGCTACCTTAAAAATTTTTCCCCCCCGGTACCCCCCTCATTCACTTCCTTTGAAATGGCGCTACTTTCAAAATTCGCTCGGGTTACGCTAACCCAGTCCGTACCCTGAGGGTTAATATATATCTTTAAAACCGATTAAAATCAAGTTACACCTGCATCATATGACCTTACTTTAATTCGCAGTATTATAGAAAACATATTTTCCAGACGGATCGATTGATCATTAGTGAAATGGCCTCAACTCTCCAAAACAATCTCTCAGTCGGTATAAATTTATTATACCTTCTCTTTTTCTTAACGGCTTCCAATTAAGTTATCCAACTTCGTGGCGTGATAGACACTGACGGTCATATCTCAAATAAGCGACACGGGAATGTCGTCGAATGATTTCCACCCTTCATTCAGCGCGTTTGCTTTGACATGCCTACCATGCCTCGTTATTTTTAATGAGGCATGTTTATAGAATAGCATCAGTTTCAAAGAATCTTCAGGCCTCTGTACAAGATGGCCTGACATCGTCCTTTCTTTTCCTCGTTGAAAATGCACATAAATCTAATCTATATACATCAGATTGAATCGACGTTATTATAAATTTACATTATAGCTATCTGAGATTCTGATTTATTAGCAAGGACAACGATTCCATAAATTAAAGTTGAATATTATTCATAATGATACTGTACAACTGAAATATTTGTCATTGTTCTCTTTTAAGTTTCTTTTATCCCTTTATTAGAGCAAAACTCAAGAAATATTTCAGTTTTCTAATTGAAAGACAGCGCGATACTTTCTTGGGTAAAAATAATTTCTAAAACGACAAAGAATCACGATATTGATGAATCCGTTATTAAGAGAAGACATAAACGCTTTTTATTAAATAAAAATATTCTGTGTAAATAGAACAATACAGAATATTTTAAAATTATTTTTAATATGTATCAAGACTGCACATAGTCTTGCGTATTAAAAAGAAATGGCTTGTAAAATATCTATATTGTTTTTAATAAATGTATTTTTATGTCTTCTCATCATATACGTAATTCTCGTGCACGTTGTTCCTCTAAATAACGCGTTCGATATTTTGATTGTCACTTAAACTCGGCAGTCGATGTAGCGGTATTTTTTCCGATCGGTACGATAAATTATAACACGTGCCAGCCGTCCTCAGTGTGATTTACGATGATAGAAAAATCAAGTCGGACGGTCGTTTTTGTATTTCCTCGCGGCATGACGCTCCGCACGAGCAAGCGATCGGCGCACCGGGAAATATTGCGGTTTAGTCGCCTTCCCCCCTTTATATATAAATGTACACACACATATATGTGTACACACGCACACACATACATACATACATTATACATATCTGGATATATATGCACATACGCGACGGCCATGCTTTATTCGACGGCATGGCTCAACTTCCCCATGGAATAACATATCGCGAGAAATTGCGCACATATCGTGATTTAAATCCGCGCGCAGCGGCAAGTTTCGGCAAAACGTTTACATCGTTGGACTGACCGGCGACCAATCGAATTTTTGCCCTGCGAAAATTGAAACAGGTATCACGATCCCACACGGTCACCGAATACTTTTCGATTCCGTATTTAGAAAAGGCGCCTGTTGAAACCCGGATCTCGCGCGAGAGCGTGAACGCAAGCAATATCCTACAGTCTACACCGTTCTACCTCGCTTCTGCCTCGGAAAGATTGGCCGGCATTGTTGCGTTCACCGGGCATACTTCTTGCGCGAAAGTTTGGAGATGATTGGCACTTGAATACCGCTCTCCGCGCGTATTCGCATGTTGCGAACGCTTTTATGGTTACGAATTTGTGTCGCGGGTTAGAAAACTTCCTTTTCCTTTGGCCTCGCAAGTCTAGGTGTTTGCTTCGATGAACATAAGAATGTTACTCTGGAAATCTCTTCGTGACGAGTTTGGTATTTTGAAGTCGGTATGTTTTGTGGAAAATTGTCTTCGTGCTGAATACAAGCTTCTCATTTCTATAGTAAACTGTCGTTAAGATTTGAGATTCCTTAATTAAGTAAATTGAAAACAAAGACCCTAACGACAAGATGTCGAGACACATTATAGTGTCTGATTTATAAGATAAAAGGCTTCTAACGAATTAAGCTTCCGAAGGCGAAATAAAGACAAAATATTTATTCTTAAATTTCAAACAGATTTGCCTTTGAGACAATATTTAACGGATTTCAATAACTTAACATAAATTAAAAAATGACAAATAACGATTTTTATCGGTATTTAAAAAAAAATTAGTTCCTTATTTATTAGAGATATTAGTACTAAAATTTTATTTAAAAAAAAAAGCGATCTGTGTGTGTGTATATGTGTGTGTATAAGTTTTATTAAATTTTTCAAAGCGCTCTATCTTTATTAAATTAAATAATAAAGTTATTTTTTATTATCTTTTATTCCTTTTCTAAAAAGGAGATGTGAAGTTTATTGTTGCCGCTTTTCCGCGATGCCGATTGGTTTTCTTGCTGCGCTTACTTCATTTGCAGCTGTCATTGTATATTTTGACAGTTGTGTATAATAGGGTTAATAGTGAAATGTTAAAGATAAATAGCGCGCGCGTAGCGCGCGTCTGTAGTGTCTAGTATCTATATAAAAACTGTTAGTTAAAACTTAAGCTTTATTTTCTTCATTTTTTTCTAATGTAATATTTTTGTCCTTGTATGTATGAAATGTGTCTCATCAATTCTCATTATCTGACGATATTACCTGATATAAATAAATATATTTCAATTGCTTGAGAGATGACATAAAGTTTCATAACTGACTACTGCGTGTCATATATTTCATTATCCTGCGAAGAAATTTGCGTGCATGCACAGCATATTAAAAATATACTTTAATTTATTTACACATAACATATGTCATACATAGAAGTGTTTTGTTAGATCTGTTCTCAATCAAGATAATTTCTGTGATAAGCAATTAAAATTACTGTTTTAGTCGCAACATATTTAAATATCTTATGTAGCATAAAATTAACAGTATAGCGAAATAAATAAAGTTTATAAAGATAGTTTAGTCATTTTGCTTTAAAAAATTTTATTGCTGTTTTCACTGAAGTAATAGATAGTGCGATTAATTAAACAGCATTGGTTAAACTAAACTAAATGTCTATATTAGCATAATACATATAAAGAGAAAGAGTTTATAAATCTAATTAAAGATAAATTAATATTTGTAGTCGTAATCTTAATGTTTTCCGAAACTTTTATTTGCGTTCGTTTTTCCAAAGTTCAAATGTTCATCCAATTTATAAATATAATTAACTTAATTCTTATCTTATTTCCGTCGAAACTTTTATTGGCACAAGCTCGGCGTTATACATGATCGTGGATTGTATTGTTTGTGTCTAAATCAATTTTCAGAAACACGGACATTTCTGGGAATTATTTTGAAACCTCGAGATCTTCACGGCTTACTATTTTATGTTCTCCTCAAAGTACGAAAAGTATAGCACATTGGGGAGACACTGTAAGAGACCATTCGCCTTGTATCGTACCAATCTAGTCGGATCGCGTAAAATCGCTGAATGCCCTCGATGCGCTCGAGGGTGCACTGACAGAGCCGGTTTGAAATCTTACGTGATTTTAATACGAACAAGAATTTATAACAGCAAATATTTGAAGATTTAAACGTTCGAAACTTTTAATGTCTTGTCTTTAATTATTTATTAAAATAATATAAACATTTTTTGAGTTATAAGTAATTGAAAATGAAAGACTTTCTATACTAAAAACTTTGCAATGTTTCAATGTTTGACATATCTCTAACAGAGACGAGATCTTTATTATTCTTTCTCACTTCCATACAAAAGAAATTTATTTCTTGAGTACCTACTACTTTAATTCATGTTTTAGATATTTAAATATTTTATAAACAAATAAAGTACTTTTACTTCGCCAGTGAGTGATAAAATTAACAAATTCCTTTGCTTCGACCAAACTGGCTATTTTTATTTAATTAGCACAACGCGTTTCGAATGATTCCGGTCCTTTTCAAGTGTGTACAATAATTAATAAATATTTTATGTTGAATACTGGAGAATCACATGCTAATGAAATCACGAAATTATCTCTAAGAAAATTTTTGCTGCAAATTTTATCGCAGAATCTTATTATTCTTTACATGTTAAAATCTCATTTCTTTTATTTCATCTTATTTTTTTCATCATTTTTTTTAGTTTTTTACAAATAACTGTTTCACAAATTTACATTTATTATTGATTTCAAAAATATTTCAAAAATATTATTTATACTTAATTGACAAGCAATATTTAACCGTACGCTTCTCTAAAATAAAATCTAAGTTAATTTTTTCGACAGTTTCTTTTTTTTTAATAAATGTATATGTCCGGAATTGATTTTTCTAAATGGCAGTAGTCTTCGCACGATTTGATCTCCTGACTTCTCCTAAAATGCTGAAGACAGACGCCGAGTGCATCAAATCCGATCCTGCGCATCGTGATGCAAAGACGAGAGCATGTGAAGTTCCGGCCGTCGCGTCGATGAAGTCTCCTTTGCTTCTGACCCGTCGCTTCCGGCCTTTTCTTCGGACCGTCTGTCGGCGTCGTCGTTTTACAAGGGCGCGGGCGCCCTTTTAATAACCGGGCGTTCTTGTTAAGCTTTACGGCGCAGTTACATAAATTGAGCCGTTAAAAAATTATAATCGGACGCGAGCGGGCTCTCCACGCTTGCGAGTGCTGCTTTGTAACGCTACAAAAATTAAACAGGCATATGGCCGCGAGCGACCGACTGGTTAATTTGGTTTATTTCGAAATCTTATGAAACGTGAGATTACAATCCGCGATATTATAAACGCGAGATGAAACTGCGTGCGAGGCAATGTAGCACTGTATCATTGAACCGACATTTTACGAATAAAATGGCGTTTGTCGTTATTACAATAAGATGATAAACGTAATCTTCAGTGTGACAAATATAGAAATAATATAAGAATGTATGATATAATGTACTTGCAAATAATATAAAAATGTATAATAATTATTACATAATAATAAGAGAAATAGAACCGTTACGATATACAATTAAATTAGAATCAAAGCCATACGGATATATGTTTATGTATGTATATATATATGTATATATACACACACACACAGAAATTAACATAAGGCTGTCAAAGATCTAAGCTTGAACCGTATGGCTTTGATTCTAATTTGATTGTATATCGTAACGGTCCTATTTTTTATTATTATTATTTACTCACGTTGCCTGAGAAAGACGTTTCAAACTATTATTAACCGGTTATTGCGATAAATATTACCACATGCCTCGGTAGTTGAATTGGTACTTGGTACGACACCCTTCACGGAATGAGGGAGGAAGAGTATTAATGTTCCAACGATAGCTGTGTTTCAAGTCCGACAAATAATCGGCACGCAGTTAAATAAGTTGGAAAAATATATGTAGGTATATATATATATATATATATATATATATATATATATATACAAGGTGTCCGAAAAATCGCCTACTCCACTTCGGGAGGTGATTCGGGACCCAAAAACAAGCAAAAAAGTTCAGACAAACATAGGTCCGGAAATGAGCCGTTTCCGAGTTATAGCCACTTTTACGTTCAAAAATTGTAATTTAGAATCCGCTTGGCATCCCTCTTTCTTAAAAAATTATTTCTTAAATTAAAAATTTTTATTTTTAAATATTTTTAATTTTTTTAACTTTAATTTTTTAATTTTTTTTTTTTAATTTTTTAATATTTGTAAATACGATTACATTATTTTTAAAAGAAATCAGTTGTTTTCATGGCTACTTGAAATCAGTTGTTTTCACGGCTATTCAAAATCAGTTGTTTTCACGGCTACTTGAAATCAGTTGTTTTCACGCCTATTCAAAATCAGTAAGTAAATCACGGCTTTTCAATAAGTTTCAAATTATTATTTAACAACACCTTACTTTTAGGTTGTATCTAATCTTTCCGTATTCATCAATGGATCGTTTAAGTTTTAATGAATTAACTGATATTTAAAAATAAAAATTTTTAATTTAAGAAATAATTAAGAAAGAGGGATGTCAAGCGGATTCTAAATTACGATTTTTGAACATAAAAGTGACTATAACTCGGAAACGGCTCATTTCCGGACCTATGTTTGTATGAACCTTTTTGCTTGTTTTTGGGTCCCGAATCACCTCCCGAATTAGGCGATTTTTCGGACACCCTGTATATATATGTATATATATATATATATATATATATATATATATATATATACACACACACACGAAAATTAATATAAGGCTGTCAAAGATTTGTAAGCTTGGACCGTGTGTCTTTGATTTTGTATAATTATTACATATATAACATTAGTAGGTTATTCAATTCATTCTTATTGAAGAAATGTCAGCTTATAATATATTTTTCCAAAATAGACTATCTGCGTTGAAAAAATGATAAATCCAAACTTTATAATAAAATAAAGTTTTAAAGAATGTACAGATTGTTAAAAATAGCTAATGTGTAGTGTATAATATCAAATAGTGTATCTATATTAATAATATTATTTTCATGATAATACAGAATTATACTAGGGGAGACCGGGGCTAAGCCGACAACGGGGCTAACTTGACACTAGGTTTTTTGCCAATTTAAATCTATCGTAGAAACTTGCCTTTCCTACTGTAAATGCGTCTTTATGTGTCAGTATTATCAACGGAATTTGGTAACATTCTAAGTTATAGTGTAATTTTTAACGCGACATAAGCGTTTTTGTTAGTAAAAAGTAATTTTTCTGATCTCTCGAAAATGTCTACTCTTTCATCGAGCTTTACTCTTGCGAATCTACCGGTAAGTAATTTTGATGGAAAATTCGATGCTTTATACAAATCCGATAATAATTTTTGCATATTTTCAAAATTTTTATATTTTTGGAGTAACAAAAGTAAAAAACGACGTTCGGGGCTAAGTCGACAGGGGCTAAGTCGACACGCTGTTTTATTAGTTCCCAATTATAAACGATGCTTGTAATGCAACATATGGCCCATGACAAATGTGTGCGCACGTGTAATCGCGAATTTACTTGCATAAATTGTTTTTCAGACATGAATTTAGATGAAAATAATTGAATGTTTAACAATTTTTGTTCTCATTATTTCCAATGATTGTTTTACTTAATTCCAAATTTTTGTACTTTCTGAAACTAAATATACATTTGTTTTTGTAAATACAAAAACAAATGTATATTTAGTTTCAGACAATAAAAACGAAATTCCAGATCAACGTGTGTCGATCAGGCAAAGTGTCGAGTTTACCCCGGCCGTTTTCACGTTGAAACGTTGTCTTCGCGTCACTTTTCCTTTTCTGGCGGCAAAACAAAGCGACGTATAGCGAAACTTTCTGACGCACGTTTGTACCTGAAGAAACACTCTTTAAATATATACCATTGAATTTGCCTAAAAATTTTAATTAAATATTAAAAATTGCCTTTGAAAAAATAGTGTCGGCTTAGCCCCGGTCTCCCCTACAGTGAAATTTAATAGTTATTATTTAATTGTTAAAGTAAAAAGCTATAAAAGTTATAAAATTTGAAATTATAAAACTGATTTATCCAGTATCTCTGCGGCAGTCATAATTTCATCATTTCAGTACACGCAGAAAATTTTTCTCGTAAATACAAGTATACACGAACAAAGTAAATACCATACTAATCTTGCACGGCTAGGACATAGTCATAATATGCAAAAGATTTCAAGAAAGTATAGGAAAATTTAGAGAGCAAAAAATAAAACTATACGCAGAAGTAAATATTTCCATCAAGTATGGGACTTTCGAGGGCGCGTTTTACTACGTTAATTTAAAGACGAATGATTCAATTATATTTTGTCCGATTGTGTCTTATCCCGAATATCGCTGATGAACAAAAAACGAGACGTCTGTTGCAGTCATGTCAAAAAACATAAGTTGAATAAGTTGCCGTTATAGGCTGTGGCGGTCAGCTGTCCGCCACGTGCGAACTTAAGAACGCTATAGGGACTCTGCCGAGCTGCCCTAGATATAAAGGTCGATGTTGAATCTTAATCACGCGAGAATGTACCGGCGATGCGCCGCGTAGCGGGCGCGAGCCGAATCCTCTCGCCGCGCGAGCCCACGTTGCCGCTCGCGCCGCGCGCCTTCCGTCGTCCACGATCGCGGTTACTATCGCATTTCTATAAAGAACATAAACTATTGCCAGATACGCAACGAATATTTCTATACAGTTCACAATAGGTACCATTCTAAATTATATTTTTCCTATACTGTCTTAAAAAACAACGCTCAATCCAAGACATATGAAGTTGGCAATTCAAGCTACAACGTCGAATATACACATACTAGTATGGGACTTTTTTTACTGTTCTCATATTTCCTTGTTAGTATGGCAAATTTATTTACCTTTAGGTTACAAGATGTATCTGATCAAACTATTACATTTCTATTGTCATATATTAATTTCCGGTTGAATACGCGTATATCTTAGCGGAACCTAGCAAATCTAGTAAATTTTATTATGAGTATTCTACATTATTCGAGAAAAATTTTCTGCGTGTATAGAGAATTTATAAAGCTAAAAATTATTATTATCTATTTTTGCATCGATTGATAAAATTAATTTCTATATCTTTTGTTTTCTCGTTAATTTCTCGAATTTATTACGCAAATAATCAATGCGGGATCTGAAGAAAAACGTAATTTTGCTCGCGTATATGTTGCGGCATTAAAAGTGCGTCCAGAAGTCCCGACAAAGCGCGCTTTCATCCCCAGCTTTTATCGAACCCCCCACAAGCACCCGACGCGTTCGAGGGTAGCTCTCTCGTAGGGCAATGCCGAAGCTACGAGGGTATAGGTGAGTTGAAATAGCCATGAAAACGCTATGACGCGACGCTATACGGTAATAAATAATGTCGCGCTCGACAATAATTCGCCCTAGAAAATGCTTGTCGCTTCAATGGCCGGCATCCTTGCGCCACAGCTTTTAGAAACAGGTGCACGATTTTCCAGCGGTTAACCGGCGATCCTGGACCGCGGCATTGTGCTTTAATAGCGGAAGTTACCCGCGCGCCAAATCGATACTTACCCCCAATCTCGCGCCGGCCGCGCTGCCGTGGTAAACAATCGAGTCGGAAGTGACGAGAGGGAAGGAACGAGTGGAAGTAACGACGCAATGGGGCCAATGAAAGCCACGTGAAAGGAGAAGCACTCTCGCCATTTTCCACCGTCGCAGAATACCAAAAGACGATACTTGCTTCTCTGTCGCCCGTGGTTTCCCCAATCTCTTCTTTTATCTCAAATATTTTCCATTATTTTTCCACGCATGCCGAGTTGAAAAGCGATATAATAAACATTACTGCAAAGATATATATTTTTAGAATGTTAAGTCGTTAAGTTTAAACTTTTTATTTCTTACTGCTGGCAATGAGAGACAGAAGAAAGAATATTCAATGTTATTTGATTGACATTTTTGTAGTTGTTATCGAAAAAGTTCTATAAATTCGAGAAGTACGTGTAAGTCCAATTGACACTCTAAAATATAATTAAACAGAAGCAAGGCAATGTAACACAGAGTAAAAATCTATATAATTAAGATTTATTGTGATTTTGTGCGATTGAATACTTTTTAGATAAAACTTATTGTTTAAAGGGGAAAACTAGTGTGTATGTCTGAAAACATGGAGTAATTTGGGGAATTTTTTGCAACCAAATGAAAAACGATATAGAAGTACGGTTTTAGGCCTTTAATAAGTATAGTTTAAGGTACACATGCAATAATTGTATTAAGATATGATTTTGTTAGAAAATGGCGGTACTGCAGCTCTGAACGTCAGACCGGACGGGCCTCTGCGGCTTGCAGCAGAAATGTCGTACACTTTTGCTAAGGACAAAAAGTAAAATTTTTTATAATTTACATTAAATTTGCTAGAGAAGTACACACGTATATGTTAAAATATTGATTTGTATAAAAATGTATAGTCAAACTTGCGTTTTTATCCGAAAAAACTGACAAGTGAAAACTATTTTTATAAAAAAAAGTAGTTAACCGATCGCAAAAATCGTGTGTACTTCTCTAGTAAATTTAATGTAAATTATGAAAAAATTTTACTTTTTGTCCTTAGCAAAAGTGTACGACACTTCTGCTGCAAGCCGCGGAGGCCCGTCCGGTCTGACGTTCGGAGCTGCAGCGCCGCCATTTTCTAACAAAATCATATCTTAATACAATTTTTGTGTATCTTAAACTATATATATTAAAGGCCTATAACCGTACTTCCATATCGTTTTTTTATTTGATTGCCAAAAATTCCCAAAATTACCCCATGTTTTCAGACGTTCACACTAGTATTCCCCCTTAAGTTAATATTTATATGTAAAAAAAAGTATTTTTATAATATATCTCTAACAGCAGATATATATTCTGAAAATGTTTAGAGGATATCGTAAAGTATAAGATATTATAAGAATATATGTTCTCAGTATATTAAGACATCCTTAGTATAGATATTTTATAGATATACAGGATATTAATGCTGTTAGAGATATAACGTAATAATATATATATTCCGCAAATTATTCTCGAAGAATACATTTAAACTTACATCCTTTTCTGCTTCTTGGACAAAAAATATGATGTTGAAAAATTTTGCTCGCCACGATAATTATTTGATGACAAATAATGCTCTATAGAATGAGTATTAACACCAAAAGTTGAATTTTTCTGGACAAGATTACTGCCGCATGCAGCAGTACGGTAATCTCACGAATCTGTGACTATGGCTAGTTTATCTATGACATTGGACACTGTACAATGTACAGAGATCTCTGCCCTAACAGCAAATGTATATTCGAAGAATGTTCAGAGAATATCGTAAAGTATAAGATACAATAAGGATGTTCTCAGTATATTCTAAAGATATACAGGATGATATTATTGCTGTTAGAGTGGTATCGGATAAATCGGATAAATGTTGTTTTCAATGGTTAACATGAATATCACACCACGCAATTTTCCATAAGGCCTAATTTCCACGTGTTCTACGGTCTCAATATAAAATTGGTTCGCAATAAGCTATCGCTCGTGCTTCGAATATCGAGATTTAGTTGCACGGCTGTATCCGCGAAGGTGTGATAGAATATAGATACATTCCCGCATTGGCGCATATGCATATTTCATATACGCTGACGTGTAACATGCGGCGAGAGTAACACGAGCACGTTACGTGGAAATGGATTTAATTACTTTATCATCATTCAATGTTAACTTTGGAGAATATAAGAGTAATATACATGCTAATAAGTTCAAAACATTAAAATTTTTATCTACATATATTGATTATAGAAAACATATAGATAGTTATTATAAAGAAAATGTGCAGAAACTATCAAATATTAGAAAATTTTTGTTTCTGAGAAGTATACCAAACTTAAATATATTGTATTAGAAAAAATAATGAAAAGAATTAATCGCGCATGCGTTGAAATTCATAATCACACATTTAACATTTGTAATTTAATTACAAATAACAAGTCTTTTGTATATAAAAACAAATAAATAATATCCGCAAATTTTGCTAAAATGTTTTCTTATTTTGATTCGAGGCAAATCGCTTTCCGCCATTCTTTTTCGTAGATTGAACCAGAGCCGTTTCAATTATTCGCCACAGTGTTTGGTAGATTTAATCGACTATATTTCGTTCTATGCGGTTAAACTCACTGTATTGTATATGTATATAGACAATTTGGCAGCCAAAGAGAAAATAAGATTGGTAGTTGGATTGGACTATTATCACGTCAATATAGAAGAGCCATTTCGCGCGTATAGAAAATTGGCGATATCTATGTCTATCAAAATTTGTTTGAAATGTGGACTCGAGCAGAGAGGACATGTTAAACGGGACGGGCACACTCGACAAATCAAAGCGATTAATGGGATTGTACTAATGGATTACCTTGATATATATTTTTCAATCTGTTATTAAAAAGTTTTATTAAAAGATACTATATATTTTAAACTGTATATTTAAGCTGTACTTGTTTTATGTTTCCAAAAGTATATAAAATTTCCCGTATACAGAGAATAACACAAATTATACTGCACAAAATGATAAAAACAGAGATAACGATGAAAGCAAAGTATTATAAAAAAATAGAAGATATTTTTTATTTGACAAAATTGAGGTCAAAACTGTCTCATTCATTAACGCGCAAATTTTATCGTATGCTACAGATATATGTAAACCATGAACCAGAATTATCAATAAAATGTAGAAATGATAGAAATTTTAATTTTACCAGACATTTATTTACGTGGTGTCGTTTTTAAACGGCGAATTTTTTGTATGTAAAATCACGAATTTAATTACCCAGTACATTGTCATTCCCTATATTTCTTCGAAAACAAAATTTGTTCAATAATGTACTATTGCCGATCGCGAACAATAACGCTATACTCGATAAATACTTAGACTACCAACGACGAGTGGTAGCCACTCTATCAAGGTGACTTTTTAATTTTATATTCCCACGTTCCGATGTATTTATTCTATGAAGCATCATCATTTCTGATGCCAGATCCATTCACATACGAGGTACGGGACAGAAATAACGAGGTTGACATTTAATTATTTTTTAATAAAAGTGCAGAAGCGACCGGATTTTCCGGAAGCACCGCAACAGCAGTATAGAAACGTGCAAGTGAACGCTTAATCGTTAGCTGCGAAATTGCGTATATCTAAAAACTACATTTTGAAACTTTATAATTTGGTAAAATAAGTTAATTACTATTATGTGAAAATAAATTAATTTTTATCACACTAAATCACTATAGCTAGAACGGATTTTTAGGAATATCTTACTCGTGTATTTGAAAAACAATTCTGACACACTATATCTGCAATAAATAACATTAAAAATACAACAGACTTGATAACACTTGCCAAAGTGCTATGTTAAATATAATAAAATATAGTCACATATGTTTTGATTAAGAAACCAAAGAGATCAAGATGAAACCGCTATGCAAACAAAACTTTTAATTATGCGGCGGAACTATAACATATAGGTATAGTCATTACATATTTCAATCAAAACCTTAAGGTTTCTTATTTGAATTAAATAGCTTTCTTAAAACTATACGTTTTTCGGGATGCAGACTTTCGACGTGTACGTATGATAAATTTAAATGTTTCGCATTTCCAATGTCCATATTTGTAAACGTGACAAATAGACAAAGACGTTAATAAGGGGTGGTCGCGGCATCTCCGGAGCGAGTGGGATGTCTCCTTGGCGCGAAGCAATGTCGTTTCTCCAACATAGCAACATGGGATGAATCCCTTGCACACAGTCGAGTAGCGCGAATAGCAATCTAGGGGTGGCGTGCTAGGTGGTAATTCACTGTCCTGAGGGCAGAGTCAAGAATTTCACCTAGCGCGCGGCTCCTGAATTCTCCTTTGACGCCAGCTTTTGGCCCGGGGCCGTTTAGCTCATTTACCGCCCGACTTGCGCGCGAAAACCTTTTGACGTATTCTCGCTGACGCCTTACGGCACTTTTACCACGGATTTCCTCTCCGCCGTTTATTGACTCTTCCGGCGCGTCAAAACGCGCCAAAATTCGCACGGCTATCCCCATAGTTTCATTTTCCGTAGGTGTAGGTACTCAGCACACACACCCCGTGTGTGCTCCAGAAACGGCGGAAGATATATCTAAAGTTAAAATATTTTTGTAATTGCGGGTAAACGAACTCCATAAGTTATAACGATATGTCTCAAGTGGACACCTAGTGTTGTACTTACTTATAAAATTTGTAGTCACAATTCTCTTTCCTTTAGCGAAAATACAGAGAGAAGTTATATCATGCTTTTACAACTTTTCAAATGTCAACTTTTCTATATAGTACTGTTGTAGTAAGGGAGAGTTGGCAATTACCGAGCCCCTAAGAACCGAAGCGTATATCTAAGCTCAGAAATGCTTCAAAAAAATAAACTGTGCAGTTTTAAATAGGTAATTTATTTGGCTATCCATATATCATAGCAATAATCTTGAAAGTTGAACACAAACTGAAATATTAATAATTTTCCAAAAAATGAGAAAACGCGGTATTATCAAACTGGTCTGATAATATCGTGACCAGGTCTGATAAAATCGTGCCCAGTTTAATAAGACTGTGCCTATAAAAATTACTCTGCTTTCAGCCAGTGACATGAAGTAGAACACAATAACAAAATAAGTGAATGTGTTAACAAATAACTATCATTATAAATTCAAATCAAAACCTAAGCAACGATCTTTTCTGTAAGCATCTTACATTGTAAACTAAACAGTCTTGGTAACTCTTAACACACCTATGAGTATTATACCTTAGGTGTGAAATTATCAAACTCAATTATTTCACTTTACAACCTTAAAATATATAGGAAAGAAACGCGTGTTTCTAAAATCACTTTGCAACCTATAGTGTTTTAGCTTATCAAATCCGTCAGCATTATTTCTCTAATGTAAATATTATGTTACTCACCTCTTATCGAAACTACCAGCAAAAATGCAACGAGCAAGCAGAAAAGGTTTCAGAGCGCACTGTGTTTACATGGACGGCCGGAACGCATTGACGACGCATGCGGGTGGGGTATTTCGTGTTACTCTATGATATTAACATCATTGTAGGCGCGTAATACAAATAGTTATTGAGATAAACAATGGCGCGGAATTGTCAACCGCGCGGTAATTGCCAACTCTCCCCTAACTGTAAAATTCCACGTTGAAGTACAATCTATTTCAAATTGGATGATGTGTTTCATTAATTTTTTTTGCGTCTCTGAAGATTAATTCATAAAAAACCCCTCATTTTCGATAGCTCTTAAAGTATTAGTATCTCGACATTATCACGGATAATTCGAGAACACTCTGCAGAATAAATGATTAAAAAATCAATGAAATTTTCTACATAAATAATATATTTTTTGAGATTAAAACATTATTGAAATAAATACCAAAAATCTATTAATTAGTTTCAAATGCGTGCTAGACCAAATATATTAAAATTTATTTAATTTAGAAGTGAAACTTTTAACTCACAAATTATTGATGGATTTATGTAAATTTTTCTTGCAAAAATTAATTTATGTACACTCATATTCTTCCGTTTTTTTTTTTTCAGTTATAAATACCTGTCAGTAAAATATCGTTTTCTCCACACGATTATGTACGATTATGCAACTTAATGAGTCTTTGCTGGATCACGTTTCGAGGGAATTTTGCATAATACCTACGCTTTAATGAAAATTCACGAATATATTTATTTTTTGCAAAAAAGTCTCTGTTTCTACATTTTTTATTTTTGAACTTAAAAATGTTATTACTGCTGCTCTCTTAATTTTTGTTGTAATTGATTAAATTATTCAACGCATTCAGGTAATCCTTTCTTGTTACTATTTTTTATTTTGTCGTAAAAATACTTTTAGTTTGCAAGTAATTAAAGCATTTAAACATTTGAAATATAATGTGATAACATAGATATTTGATAAATAGTTTGTTATATTGTAAAATTAGTGAAATGTTAAAATGTATAAAAATAAGAATAAAAAATTTTTGTGCGAAGCAATCTTGAAACAATTAAGTAATAATATTTAACTATTGCTTTTATACTATTAGGAAACTGTATCAATATATTAAACTGTGCAATTTAATTCCTTTTACAATTTTTTAAATTGTATACTTCACATAGTCTAAATATTGTTTGCAAAAAATACCTACATCAAAAAATGATTAAGTGTTTAATTCTTTGAAATATTAAAATCTCTGTTTTGTAAAATTTGTAATATTGTTAATTTTATTAAAAATTAAGTATAAAGATTTGAAAAAAAAAGAATTAAGCTTCTTTAAACATATTAAAAATTAAAACTATAATTAAGCAACGATTAATTCATTGTATTAAAACTTTTATTTGTTGTGTCTATTCTCTATGCGCAACGAAATTACAATTAAAATATACTCTGAAAACGTTTTAAGATGCTATCTGCAAGTTTTACATAAGAAGTCTATCAATATGTATAAGACTTGCTCTATTTTTTTGTAGCATTAACGCCACTAAATATATTATAATACTATCGCACGTTGTCGGCAAATGGTTATCGGCTTATGACTATG